>NW_010513778.1:0-14620 GCF_000687285.1 Phaethon lepturus
TCTTGCCCATGGCACGCACGTGAAACGGGGAGCGCCCTCCACCCGCCCCGGCAGTCCCTGGAGATGTAGTTAATCAAAGGAGTGTTTGGGGAATACTTTTGGACAGAGGAGAGGGCACATGGCCGAACAGGTCACTTTCATGGCGATCTTGAAGGTGTGGGGAGACTAACCCTATCGGGAATGCTGAGTTCAATGTTTAAAAATCTTACAATGTGAAGTTAAATCGCCAGCCTAGCCTTTTGTATATCAAGTTATGCTTGATAGTAGTTTGTAGGAGAACTCTCTAAACTCTAGCTTAGAGGATAAACTCCTAGCCTTAATAGTTTTAATACATTTGATCAGAAAAGTAGTAGAAGTTCTTTTTTTCTTGCATCTAGTACTTCCTACAAACTATATACATATATACAAACCTTAGAAAGGAATTGACTCTGATAAAGTGGATTGCATTTTTCCTGTTCCTCATTCCTGCATGGGCCTCCCCACTACTCCTCCCTTTTCCACCCTTCCTCCTCTGAGTGTGTATGAAACTAAAAGTTGAGATCAGTCAGTTCTGAATTTCAACTGTGTATACATAACTTGGGGAAAAAACCCTACTGTCTTCAGTGTTACTGTTTCTGTAGCTGAATCTGTTTGCTTGTTTATGTTTCTGTGGCATTGTGCTTATGGAATGGAGCAGAATCAGAGAGTGGCCAAAGTAAGTAATAAACAGTATGTCAAAGGATACAGATTTGTGTTTGTAAGGGTTTGAGTTCATAAAAGGCACTCAGGAGCCTGAACTAATTTCTCTCCCTTTTTACTGAAAAGGACTAAGTACCTCACACAGGCCTTCCAAGTAAGGTCTGGTGTTTTAGAACAAAGTTGGTAATTATATTGAGATTCAAAACAAAGCAAACATGTTGGTTCTGTGCTGACTTTACATGGAACAAGCTGCTTTTTATACCACTAGATGGCTAATTAGTCTTGGTGGTTTTTTTCTTCTTTCTTCTACTTTGTGTAGATTTTTGAACAGGCTTGATGCAATTACATTCAGGTTGTGAAACTGAAAAGTGAATCTGTTTTTTTTACATATACATGCTACTTAATCAGGCAGCCCTGGCTATTGTTTACTCTGTTAGCAAACTGTTATTTGTGCTGGCATGTGAAACTATTTTAAGCTACTGCACAGAGTTTATTTAATGGTTGCACATGTTCTTAGTGGTTAAACTGACAGCATGATAAAACTGCTCCATGAGGATATTTTTCCTTTATTTTTGGGGATTCTTGACCTTAATAGGCAAATATATCATGATTCCTGGTGAGATGTTTAGTGTAGGATTTGTTCATTTTATCTGTTGGCTGGGAGGTATGGATTACTGAAGTCCATCATCCAACTTGCAGTAACCAAAAGGATGTACAGGCAGTGAAACACTAGTAAGCAGGGGACAGCTGTCACTTGCTGTTAAGTTTGCCATTATTTGGATGTTAATGTCCTTAGAGGAGGAGGACTTTTTCTGAAGCACAGTTGTTAATGTATTGGTTTTCTAATAAAACGCAAATAGCTCTTTCATTCTAAATAGGCAGTGTTTTTGTGTTACTAGAAAAAAGAAACCACCAACAGCTAGTAACACACTTAAAGCTGGAGTAAAGGGCTGTTAAGAGGACTTAAAGCTTTCTTCTGAAATAAATTTGGGCTCCTTATTTCATGTTTACTTGCACATGCAATTTATGAAAGCATTTCCAAGATCGTATGTATTGGTTAATGCCTTAGAACCTGGCCAGTGGGATATTTTTGTTAGTGATGAGACTTAGTGTAGAGATAGGTTGTGCCTGTTTCATAACAGAAACTGTTATTTTTAACACTTCTATCGGAGTGGTCCTTCATGCAACTTGTTTATTTCCAAATGCTTTTCACTGTAGAATTCCACAGTGGAGGGAAATGACTTTGGAAGAAACCACATAATGGTAAATAAATGTAAAAGTACTGCTGCTTCTGTAGTTTTTGATGGCTGCTTGCATTCTACCTCATAATATGTGCTTTACTGAAAGGCTTTAATAATCTTATTACTTCATCTTGTTTGTATGCTGTGTGAATGTCTTGTATTGTTGCTTGTTTTAATTAATTTTTTCTAATCTGGTACAGGAAGTACCTTGGAGTCGCGTAGACCAGTTTTTTCAAGTATGAAGTGCCCAATGCAAGATGAAAACGCTAGTATGTTACCGAGTCTCCTTCAGAAAGGTTGCTCAATTAATTAAAAGTGGTTGCTAACATCGGTATCATCGTAGACAGGCATGTTGTTCCAGATACAGTTAACTCTAAACTGAGTTTTCAAGCCTGAAGTCTACCTTTGGTTTTTTTGCAAGTTTTTGGAAGTGTTTTTTCATTGTCCTGGCAAGGACTGTGTATTCAAACACCAAACCTTCATTCTGGATCCATTGTTGTTTTCTATTAATGGTTGCGTAGAAAGAGATCGATGCTATTTATTACCAGCTTTAAAAAGCTACGATTTTCTTAACTGTTTCCAAAAAGAGTATGTCTAGCTTATTCAAGTACTACTTAAAATGATGACGGAACTAGTAACTCTGCTGAAAAGATCTGTTGCTGACCTCAACATTAAAGTTGAGTCCTTGTCAAGTTGCAAGTATGAATAACACAGAGGAGGTCCTTTTCCGTAATACCTAGTTCTTAAGTTTTCTCATCAGATTGGGTTTACCAGAGCAAAAGTTTAGCTGTGCAAAATGATGCATGCAGGAGAAGGTTCATGAATAGTGGTGCGGATAGTGGCTTCCTCTTAAAGTACCTCTGCTTGTCTCCTGTGCTTAAATTCTCTTAATGTGGAAAAAAAAAAGCACACTAGCATCACACAAGCTGTGCTTAATTTAACTTTTTGGTGTTGGGCAAGAACATAGGATATGTAGAAATATACACAATCATCTCTTCCCTGAGAGTGGGAGGAGATGCTCTAAAGGAGCAGTCTTCTCAGGTCAAGGATTATGGTAATAATAAAACCAGAAGACTTCTCTTTATTATAGCAAAACTGCATCTTGTGAAATGTTGACAGAGAGATTCCTTTGGTTTGACAAAAGTCCTTTGGTTCAACACATTGTGTTGGTAACTATGTCCGTTGTGTTTCTGGATGCTACCATGTGTCCTGCTGACTGTGACATCCTTCCTTTTGTCTTATCAAATGCCTCTGCTTTCCTTCTCAGTTGTCTCTGGATATCTTTGCTTTCAAGCACTTTTGTACCACTCCTGGCCAGCGTGCTCCTAACTTTCAGATAAAGAATAAGTGTTTAAATTCTTGAATGGAAAATACTGCTGTTGAACTAGAGTCCACTTCCACAAATTTTGTACTACAGAAATTTTTTATTTAATATTACCTTTTCTTAATTATCTGCTGATGTGATAATTGGGTCACTCTTCCTACCCTTTCCCTCACTGCCACCCTGTTTATTCCCTCCCTTTGAACTTACTGAGGAGGAAGTCTCTTGTTCAGATGTTTGCACTTCTGGGTTGCGTCAGGAGGGAGCCTCAAAGAATGTTTAGAACATATGGTTACTGTGGGGAATACTAGAAACCCCTTTATGCTATTTCTTACAATTACTGGATCATACGGCCTTCTTTTGGCTGCTTATAATATTCCTAGTTGAAACTTTGAATTTAAAATTGTCTAGTGTAAAGGGACTTCTATATCAGCCAGATTGGAGTATTTGATGGCGGATACTAGTAACAAGTTAATAAATAAATCTTTATGCAATGGTGGTGAATTATTGTCCCTTTCCCCAAAAGAAGTTTTGCAGAAATTAAAATGTTCTAAATAAACAGTGTTAGAGTGAAGGTGGTTCTGGCTGTGTTGGCATCATTTTCCAGCTCTTTTTTGCCTTTGGAGCATGTTTGGAGTATGGCTCTGTGTGCTATGTGTGTGTACTTATATATGTACTTTTGATACTGATATACGTATTTTTAAGGGCATTTCCTATATTACAATATTTCTTGTTTTCAGTGTTATGGCTGATGAGCAAAGGAAATGTCTATGCCACAGTGAACTCTGCAGTTCAGAAAGGATGTTTGTTTTTTCTTAAGGAAAAAGTTAAATTAACCTTGACTGTGCTTCTAAATGTTTGTGTGAGCCTTTTGCTGTTAAAAATAAATGAGCTTGCGAGATGGTGGAGGGTCTCCAGGGAGTTCGACAAGTATCAGGAATGGCCAGTACTGCTTATATCCTCTTTTGCTAATAACAGTAACATAGAAATAATAATGAATGCAGTGACAGTGGGTTTTCTAAAGCTTATTTTCGAGGCACCTGGGCATGTATGGTGCTCAAGGATGGCTTGGCATTTGACATGCCGTATTAACTGCCTGCTACTTGGGGGGTTCAGATTTTGCTGCCTTAAACTTGAGATCATGTTGGAATCTGATACAGGGGGACATTTAGCGGTGTTGAGTAGCCATCTGCCCACTCTCTCTCCTATGGAAATGACCCTCTATTCCAGCAGAGCCCACTCTTTAAATTTTTCGTCCTCTCCCAGCCCTGGCTTTTGCAGACAACTTTGCTGACATTTAAGATGAATGCTCTGCCAACAGTCACAAGTTCAAACATAATTTGCTACTAAATTGTTAGTAGCAAATGCTCAGTGCTTGTTGATAGTGTTTTGAATGTTTAATGTTTCAATTGCCAGACTTCAGAATCTTGTGTCAGTGGCCTTAAAGCTTCCTTTGTTTGGGAGAACACCAGTTTAACAATGCTCTCCGAAGAACAGATCTCATGTTCTGCTTATGTTCTCTGTAGCTGCCCCTATGATAGGCTGTGTCCCTAGAAGCTTGGACTGATGCAGTGGAGAGTCAGTGGAAGATAGTGTCATAGCTGGAAGTTCTGGTCACAGTGCTATTCCACAGAAATAACCACTGCTGAGCATGAAGAAGTTGGCAGTGATGAGTGGGATCTATGTGTGGGATGTTATAGCTATGCTGTGCCGGATAAGCGCAGATGGCAGAATAGTCTTACCCGGTCATCTTTTCTAAGGGCCTCTTAGGATATAGCTGTGACTTGAGTAGCATTTGATTGCTGTCTTCCTCAGGAACTCTGTAGCAGAGAAAGGAGTAACTGGTACCGCTGCACAGGTGCAGGTTGCAAATATTTGTTCAAGGTCAATTTTAATTTTGGCATTATTAATTTGGACTAAGGGGCTATAATCCATTTTTGTCTCTTGGTAAATAGGGAATACTCTAAAGCATTAGAACTGTGCAAAACACTTGTCAAATACATGGAAAGAAACAAAGCAAGTGGTAGATACATTTTTCCTATAAAAAAAGAAGGTTTGTTAATGCATCATAAGGGATACTTGTACTTGGCTGTCTACCAATAAGCTTCCCCCATATGTGGATGAGTTGTTTGTGAATCATTTGGGTCATCAAGTAATCTCTGAAGGTAAGGAAAGGGTATAAAAATATCTTAGGATTTTGAAGTAAGAGTAGCTTTAGTACTTAGGTTTGGTTCTTGAGTTCTGCTTCATAAATCCCACAACTGCTCTCTTTTAGGGAAATTCTAGTCAGTTCGTGGATATAATGTTATTGAAAGTGGCTCATGCTAGTTAGAAATCATAAAAAAATAGGGGTTTAGCTGTTCTAATGGCAGTAGCAAAGTAATTTATCTAAGGAACATAATGCATATGTTTTGGGTTGTATTTCAGTGCTGTATAATTTAGCCTCTTGTCTTGAATTCCTTGTTCCAGTCTGATCTCTTGCACTGCTTTTGCATAAGAGGAGGCTTTTCATAGGCTTCCCCTCACCCCTTGCCATGTTAAATAAACATTAAAAACTACTTGTATGTATAGTACCACAGCTTGATGGTTAACTTTGCATTTATTACTATTAAAGTTATGTTCAGAATTTCCAATCTTCCTGGACCACCAATGTGGTGACATTCTCTCTTTCATCATGCAAGACATCTGATGCTCGGTGTTGTGATCTGACCTTTAGGAGTGGGGCGTGTCCTCCTTTAGGAGGGTGTAAAAAAAAAAAAAAAAAAAAAAATTGGAATCTAATCCCATATCATGGATATAATGTGTAAATTGGGGAACCTGAACCTTAAAACTCTAGAGCAGTCTTCACTGCAGAGAGAGGCATGTAGGAAGTCTCTAGTTAGGCTAAAAAAAAATACAATCTATGCTTTAAGTACATTTAATATTGCTGCTTAGCAGAACTGAAGATACATGTTTGCTGATGTAAATGCTTAAATGTAGAGCCCTAGCAGATCTGTGTAGAGTAGGTACTGCTTAAATAACTTGTGCAGTGACTCTGAATTGCAAACACAGGTACAATATAGCACTTAAACTATACTTACTGTAAAAATAAATTTCCAGCAGAAGATAGTGTGAAAGTTTAGATACACTACCTGTGCTGAAAAACATGTGAATGTTAGTGAATAACACTAGCTTTTAAAATAGTCATTAAATCATTTACAAGTATCTAACTGTGCATCTCAATTAATAGGAGAGCAAATTGAACAGACTAAGGTTGACAGAACTACTTTTATAGTTACTGTAAAAGCAAAGGACAGTGATTGTCATATAATATTTACTGGAGTATATTTATGTGAAATGCCAGGTGGATGCCACCTTTGTTTCTATGCTGTCACTTAATATGTGATTCTACATTGTTGCTTAATTAAATGTAATTACTCGCCTGCAGGGATCAAGCAAATCATTAAAAAAAACCAAACAAAAACCAAAACCCAACCAACCAAACCCAATACTAGCACCATCTCTGAAACAATTAATTTTACTGCATAGAACTCTTACAGATTTTTTTTTTGAAGTAGCATCATATTAAAATAAGTATTTACTTTAAAAAAACTTATATGGTAATACAGTATTTTAATAAGTTATTTATTTGTGATGTGGTTTTGATTTACAACTAGATGAAATATATTAAACTGTTAATTTCAACTTACTGTGGAATTTAAACATTTTGAGACAAGGAATTAATTTGCTGGTGATGGAGTTATATTCATCTTGAAACCTCTCTTACTAACCTTAATAAAACTTCTTCTGCCTTCTTGTGGTGCTGAACACGGAGTCTAATTTTAGACATTCAGATTTGAAAAATTTGCTTAAGCAAATAGCATTCTGTAGAATTCTCATATGCCAATAGGCTTGTATATGACTTCTGTTTTTAAGGTACTGTTCAGTTCATTGCATTTCTTGGCAAAATACAGTTAACTGTTTATCCAAGTGTTTGAAACATTGAGTGTCTTAAATCTGTTTTTTAATGAAATTTAGGCTAAAATGTTACTGCTTAGTGTTCTAATCAATATCCAACTTTTAACTAAAAATGTGGAAATTTTTTAAATACAGGAACAGAATTATCTTCTTACAGTGTGAATTTGCAAGCTAAATGCACAGCAATTTTTTCCCCCCATTATACTTACTCAAACTCAAAGTGCTGAAAATATTCTTTAAAAGTTGAGTAGAAAGTGTTAATATTTGGAACAAGAGATTTTTGTCATTTGCTGTTTTGATGGGTAACAATTTAATTTATAGTTAGTGTTGTTGGAATAATCACTTCTAGTTTTCTTAAATTGGATGTCAGTGGGGTTTTTTGTTGTTATTGTCTTTTAATTCCTAAAAGCAATCTGAACTAAATTTATTAATAAAGTGAAGTAACAAATATAACTTCCTTTCTGGAAACTTTCTTCTCATATACGTAACACAGAATTTTGTGTTCTTTGGTATCTCAGTTAAATTATATTCATTCGTGTTTTAAGATGGTATTGCAAAAATCCAGGCCTGATTAGTGTTAAACTAATGTCGTTGTATTGCCTGAGTTAGTGTCTCCACTGTTTGGCATATGTGGGATGTAATGTTCTTGTTTCCATTGAGCAAAACAGGGCTTGATTTTAATTGTAAGTATTTGTGGGCAAAAGCAGTAGTTAGCATGTATTTAAAGAAAGAGCTTGAAAACAAAGAAAGCTTTTTCTTATACTGGCACTGTTGCTCAGCAGGATTTTTCTCTGCTTGCAGGTTTTGACTGAACTGGGTTTGACAATGTCAGGCTTTGGCAGCACAAGTGACTTCAGTTGCTGTTAGCTCTGCTGCAGCAGTCTGTGGTGTGGATGGTGCCAATCTTTGCTTCAGGCAGAGCTGCTGAAGTTTTGAGCTATTGCAATAGTAATGGTATCTCTCATTTGAAAGCACAATAAAAACACTGTCTTTTTGCTTTTGTTGCTGTTACTTGTGTTCAGGAGGAGGAAGATGACAGATGTGTGGATGGAGGGGCAAAAAGTAAACTAGAAAAAGACGCTGAGAGGAAACAGGAAATCGCGTTAAAGCAAGAGGGGGAAAAAAAAATCTGAGCTGGAGAGTTTAGCTTGAAGAAACCTAGTTATTGAGTAGAAGTTGTAGTAAGACTAGGTTGAAGTGAGGGAGGAGTTAGAGGGAAAGAAAAGTACCACAGAGGAGCCCAAGATGGAGAGAAGAAGAGGCAAGGGTGAACAAGTTTGGGGAAGCAGTTCAGGATTTAAAAAAAAGTCAAATTATGTTTTTGTACATTTGTGTAGAAAGGGTCAGAGTGAATTTGCATGTGCAGTTATAAACATTGGTCTCCCCTAAAGCTCAATTATTTGACTTTGCATGCTGAACATTATTTTGACATGAGCTTATGCTGCCTTAAGTCATATAGCAACACCAAAATGAGTGTGTTTTACGGAGATGGCTCCAGGGTTTAAAACTGACTTCTGGTTGTACTGTTACAAGTGATTGTATGACAACAGATTTCCTGAATACTAACTAAATACTTCTTGCTTCTTTTAGGCGGGGCTTGAATCCACCCCACAGAGTAAAGTCAATTTCAATGACTACTTTCACACAACAGGAAATAGAATTCCTGCAGAAACATGGAAATGAAGTAAGTATTATTTGGAGAATATCGAGTGGTTTTGGCACTTTAGTATTAAACTTTTAAACACTACTTAAGGATAACTTGGCACACTTTTTTTGGTAGCAGAAAGTAGGCAGAAGTCTTTTTAAGCCGACATCATGTGAAGTGATGCTTCTAAAGAGCTCGTTTCACCTAGGTCATCGTAATATTACGTGTTAGTGCCCAACCCAGAGAATGTAGATTCACATGATCAGTTGTTTCTGAATTGGGTTTTCATTTGCTTTTGTGTAAGGCAATATGCATCTGTCTGTCTGTATTTTTTCTGCAAGCCCAGACCCTGAGACTGACTGCAGTTTCCTGAAAGAGGATAAATTTGTTGCTTGTAGCTGCATTTCTTCAGAGTAGGTGTCAGGAAGTCTTCTAGTAGTTTCAATAGCTTCTTTCTTTAATGAAAATATATCAAAGTTGAAGGTTCTTAGAATCATAGAATCTTTGCGTTGGAAGGTACCTTTTAAGGTCACCTAGTCCAGCCCTGCCCCTGCAGTGAGCGGGGAGATCTTCAACTCTATCAGGTTGCTCAGAGCCCTGTCCAGCCTGACCTGGAATGGTTCCAGGGATGGGGCATCTACCACCTCTCGGGGCAACCTGTGCCAGTGTGTCACCACCCTCATTGAGAAAAATTTCTTCCTTCTATCTAGTATAAATTTACCCTCCTCTTGTTTAAAACCATTACCCCTTGTCCTGTTGCTACAGGCCCTGCTAAAAAGTCTGTCTTCATCTTTCCTCTAAGCCCCCTATAAGTATTAGAAGGCTGCAGTAAGGTCTGCCCGGAACCTTCTCTTGTCCAGGCTGAACAACCCCAACTCTCTCAGCCTTTCCTCATAGGAGAGGTGTTCCATCCCTCTGATCATTTCTGTGGCCCTCCTCTGGACCCTCTCCAACAGGTCCATGTCTTTCCTGTGCTGAAGGCTCCAGACCTGCATGCAGTTCTTGAAGAGAGGAAGGAAAGGGAGGATTTTTTTCCTGTAAGGATTGTTATCTAGTGTCTATATGTTTAGAGTGGCTTGGGGCAGCTTTGAAGACAAAAAGTTCTAGTGTACTGTCTTTTTGTTCTTTTTAATAGATGAAAACTAAATCTGAGGTAACTGTTGGATTGGCTCTCTGGGAGCACATGAAGCATGTAAACCCTGCATGTGGCTATTGCTGTCTTTGATTTGAGGATGAAGTGTGTATTTTAATACCATACTGCCTCTAAAATCCTCCAACGCTATTGCTTCTGTTCTGTATTAGAAAAAGATCTATTTCACTTTGATTGGATCTGTATTCTGTTTTAGTAGAACTGTTGATTGTAGGCTATAGAGTGTCTTATGAAAATGTTCTTGTGAAGCTTTGTGGGGATAAATCCCATCATTAGCTAAAATGCTGATACTTAATTTTCCTAAACTTGGTCCATTCATAACTGTCAGGTTGAAGAATGAAAATAGAAGTAGCAGTTTCTCTTTCTGTCCTGGCAAATACGTGTTGTTTGTTGAAATGATTGTTAGTGGATGATTCCTCTAGACAGAGCTGGAATAAGGTCTAAACTCTTCCAGACATTATAAAATACTAGTAATGGCTTTGACTAGTTTTTATTTTGAGCTGTTTTAGGGCCATAAAGCTGTGTAACATTGCACATATGTGTATATATAGGTATAGCCTATTGCCGACTTTTTGCATAGGGAGAATAATAATCTTTCCTGTGTTCAAGTACAGTATGTGGGAGTCTCTTTCCATTAGATTAGATTGTAAACTCCAGCTTTGCTTTAAGCTTCACAAGTGTAAAGGAAAATGTGTGTGTGTGTCCCTCCCTCCAGATATCTGTTTTAATTTCAGTTTTTCTGAATCTGCAACAGCTAGAGAATGCTACCAGTTTCATTTTTCGCTGATCTGAAACCTTAAATGATCCCTACTCAGTTGATTAGTATAGTTGTCCTTCTTGTTATAGACCTGACTAGTCTGCCAATCATAATGATTCAATTGATACATAATTTATCATTGACATAAAAAAACCTTACAGATCTCTGTAATGCTATACTAAGTTTCAAAAGCAGGGGTCTTTGTGGTTTGTAGTACTTATTGCAATGATTCAAGTGAGCTACCTCATAAATGAAGATGTCCTCTTGAGTTTAGTTTGGGGTTGTTGGATAGCAGTGCATTGCCTTAATTCTAAAGTGACACTGAATAGATATTTGTAATTGCAGATGGTAGATTTAACAGGTGCTCAAATGTTGAACAGAAGTGATAGTGTTTTAAACACTGTTAGACATTTAAAACTTAAACAAACATGTTTTCACTTTGTCATGCTCTTATGTTGCAGAAGTTAAACAAGCATTTTGCTTTCTCTTATTGGTGTTGGACTTTGGAATATTCACCTGCAGACAAGAAAAAGTAAAACAAAAAAAACCCCCTTCTTTGCTTAGCTTGCTTTTCAGCATAGGTGGCTCTTTTGTGTACATTAAGAATGAAATTTTCTAGGATAAACTTCTTCAAACATGGAACTGTCCAACACTTTAGAGTGTACACATGTGAAACAATGTACGGTCACTGAATGGTTTAATTTTAGTTCTGTAGCTGTATATATTAAAAAATACAAACCTTCAACTTTTGCAGTCTAGTATGTTTAACTTCCGTCTTTCTGTAGCCTGCAAAATAACTTTCGTTGCCACTTTGTCTTCCTAGTCTTTCTCCAGCATGGCTGAGGCCTCTATAATAAGCTTTCTTGCTTCCACATGAGTAGCTCATGGTATACAATAGGGAGCTTGTTCTGGATAGAAAGGAATTTTCTTGATATTTGCAAGAACGGTTCCCTGAGATAAGGTAGTTATTAAGGTGGTGAATTGTTCTTAGAGGAAGTAGTTTTCCACTCTCCTTCAAAGAGTATTTATAAGGTCAATGTATTGTATAAGGTTGAAGTTCTCTTAAAAAAAAAAAAAAATCCCTAATCTCTGAAATAGTAACTCTTCCCCAGTTGTCATAAATTGCCATCTTTGTGGCACACGTGTGTAAAACATTGAGTTACTAAAAGGCTTCCACAAAGCAGCTGCTTTGGGAAGAGATTATTCAGAGCAGCTTATCTTCAAGTGTGAGACAGCAGCCCCTTCCCTTGTATATACACCCCCAAGGAGTGTTTTTCTGGCACAGGTAACTTAAACTTTGTTTGGATGAGTTTTCACTGCTTTAAATACAGATTTAAATCTTTTTACTGTATTAGAAGACATCTATACTTTGGTGTTGCTTGCTCATCTGCAGGTATAAACAGATGTCCAGACTCTGGTTTTGCTAATGCTGGGGTTAGCTCACTTTTGCAGCAAGAATGGAGGCATCTTCAAGCTGATATTCCTCAAGTGCCTTCTGAAGCCCTTTTGAAGGATAAAGGGAGTTCTGACTCACTGGGTAGGATTTTCCCCTTCCTTGTTTTCTTCATGATGAAGAGCAGTGTGAGGTATTTTCACACTGTATTTTCTTGTTAAGAATAATGAGAGAGTGATATGAAGCTGGTTCAAATGATGCAACGTTGATTAGGCTTCCGATTCAGTAATGCAGTGATAGTAGAAAGTGAACTCACTGCAGAAAGTGGAGGTGGTTCTCATCTCATGTTGCCATTATAGCTGTGAATATTTATTCAGAAGCTTTGCCCTGAAGCTGAAAAATAGTATTATAAGGCAAACCAGTTACACAGTTAATTTTTCTACTACATTTTTTTACAAGTGCCATATATTTTATAACCTTTCCAAATAGCCTATTCTAATATGCATATGGTGGAAGAAAATAATTTGAATGGTCTTGTATTTGGAAAGTCTGTGTTTATCTGCTGTTGAAGATCATGTTTCCCTGAGCTAATGAATAGAATGGTATGCAGGTATGCTCAACTGCTTGGGATTAGCTTATTGGTGCTTAGTCTTGTTTTTGTGCCAGTCTTCCTGTCTCTTGATAGCACCTGTGCTAGTGTTTCTTGCCAGTTTGCTACACTCTAGATTCCAGGAGAACCTACCATTGCAGAACTAGCAGCAGTATGAGGCTGGTTCAGAGCTGGTGTTTGGCCTGACCAAAATGCTTTCATAGAATCTCCCCTTTACTGTGAAATGTGGCCTAGAAACCCTGGAGTGGAAAGAGCAGTACTAAGCTGGAGCTGATGAGTCCTGACAACATGAGCTGTGCAGTCAGGTATCTTTGTACTATATCCCTGGTTCTGCTAATACGATACAGAGATACATGAGCTGATTGTGTATAGAACAATGTCTTTGTTAGCAGGGTTTACTAGCTTGGGCTCTCTGCTTATCAAAGCAGCTATAGCTTCTCAACCCAAACTGGCTTTGAAATCAGTATACTGGCAGTATAACATTCTTTTAACCTACAGAGATTAATGAATAATATTGACATCAGAAGTGCTGAATTACTAAACAAAGCTATAACTTGCTTACATAAGGGAACTGTTTCAAAGTCTTTCTTCCTGTGGCAAGTGTTATGTTTTGGAACATAGTTCTGTTGTGTGGTAATCTGTAGTTCTTTGCACTGTCAGCATTACATTTGGTGCATAACAGAGGGTATTTCATTGCGGGGACGGCGGAGGAGAAGAAATCTAATTTGGCATGTACCAGATACCTGAAAGGTAATATCTCATTAGAGCTTTTTAAGCTAGACTGACATGTGTAATCTTCCTATGCAATGGTATGTCTGGGTCTAAACAAGAAGTGCTCTATTGCTGTAGATCTAGTAGTGTGCTTTTTCTAGTTGAAGTACTTGCCCCGTTACAGCTTTTCCTTGCTGTGCTGCCTTCATTGCATGCAAGAGAAGGTGGCTTCACCAGCAAAAACTTGATTTTGCTGGCCTAACTGAATTTTTATTATTCCTAACTAGCACAGCTATGCTATCAGGAGTTTCTAAATTGTGGTGGCTCAATGTGTTGTGTAAGCAGAAGGCCTTTGTCTCTCCCATATCCGCCTCCCCACAGACACTGGAGATCTGTATCAGTGAAATAGTAAATAGTTATGACATGGTAAAGTGTTTGTTAGTTGAAATATGTAGCACCAGAATAGAAATAACTGAAGTCTCAGGTTGTCTCAGGTTATTTGCAAAATTTGATGGATACTGCAGAACGTGTTTGGGTTTTTTCTTTATTAGGTTTTAGTGTGCCTGTCCTTCCCCACCTTCCCAATTCTGGTTTTTTTTTGTGTGTATGTTTTTACAAACATGACAACAAACCTAGAAACAAACACAAAAGCTAAGCATTTGTGGAAAACAGGTGCATTTACGTTCCTCTTAACCTTTGAACCCCTCCTGAAAGTGTAAAATGTTAGTATGAGGCTGGGTTTTAAACCAGAAGCCTTTCTGGTAAACTTTGTTTTGTGGAGTACCAGATGTGCAATAAATGGGGTGAGTTCTTTGTTCCTGTGTTAAAACTGAAAACAAAGGTAATTACTTAAACTGTAGGACTACAAACAGAAATAGTATATGAAAACCAAGATAGGTAAATGCAGTTATTCTAGGAAAAACAGTTTCTCCCTCAAATAGAATAGCTATTGAGTGCACATTCAAGGAAGCCAATGGTATGGAGAGGAATATAGGTAAAGACTTTATTATAACATACAGTATGCACTTGGCCCAATTTCTCCGTTCAAAGATATATTTAAGTTATGACAACTCACAGTTTTTGCCTTGCTACCTCTTGGGTTTTTATTTAGGTCAGGGTGAGTAGGTTAAAGCTGGTTGTGATTCTCTTTCCCTCTT
>NW_010513778.1:14651-43408 GCF_000687285.1 Phaethon lepturus
TTTGCTTCACGCTGTACTTACTGATCTAATTCTGAATGTCCCAGTATCTAGTTGCCAAATGTCTAATGACATCCCTTGCAGGATTGAAGCCTGTTGGCAGAGAACAGGTACTGTTCTTCCCAAACCAGTTGTGAAAGGATTCTCCTGAACTTTTAAATTTCATGAAGATAACTGATGAGTCTTGTTTTCTACTTACTGTTACCTGACAAGATAAAACTTTGCTTTTTCTTGTTACTTTGCAGCTCCCACAATGTAGTAGAGGCAGGCGAAACTTCAAAGTCTTGCTTCTGTCAACCCTTGAACAAAAGTAGACTTTCAAATGCTGCATATGCTTAATCATTCTGACTTCAATGCTGTCTTTTTTTTTTTCTTGCTGCATTGGTGAACCAGCGGGACATGGACTAATTATACTTTTCAGGGACAGTGGACAATGATTATGGATTGTTGGATATGTTCCACTGTTTCTAGGGGCTTCCACATAACTTGAATGTTTACTCTTGGCTCCAGCTTGCCAGGCTCTTCTCTAAGCAGAGCATTTTGTTTAATAGAGCTTTGGTTATCAAAAGGAGTATAGCAAGGCTTTTGGTGAATGAACAGAGCTTTTGAGCAGAGGCTTATTTGTGCTGCTGTTGCAAAAAGAACAATATTAATATTAAATGGATGAACCAGAGCATCACCAAGAAGATGGTGCAGTGTAGAAGGATTTCAGAAAGCCATAGAATTTTTAGGCCTGGTACCTTAGTAGTAATGTTGTGTAACTTTGAGTTGGGATGCTTCTTCATGTATTATCTGTAAAAGCAAAGGAATGAGTAATTCTGTTAAAATGGAGCTTAAAATGTATCGTGAAACTTGGGCAGTAGTATTTTCTTAGTCAGCTTTGCAAGTCTCATTTATGTATGGAGTAGTTAGAAGTGTTTTGAAATACGTGTTCTTTGGGTATCAAATTCAGATTTCTCAAAGCATATGTTTTTCTGAATTTTTGCTTCTTTTGAAAATTACTTCCTTGTCTGTTTTTTTCTTAAATAGTAAGTTTGTATTAGAAAACTAAGAAGAAAGCATTGTGTTTAGTAGAGCAACTGGTCACTTAAACTTGGTTTTGTTCAGATTTATATGCCCTTTACTGCCTTGTTGCACTTTTCCCCATGTCCTGTCAGTAATGGCTGGGCAAGAGTCAGCACATGCTTGTGAGTAACTGTGTGTTAATTTGTTCAGGTGTCCTGCCTAGACAGCTGTCAGGCCAGACAGAACATGGAACTGAAGCTGAAGTATTGGCAACTAAAGCTGCCGATCTGATTTTTCTACATTTCCACTCATTGTTTTTGTTACAATTAATCCTTTAGTATTTAAAGTGCTGTCAAATTCAGATAGTGAATGTAAAAAATGTGATTAGTGGGGAATAATCAGGGTACCAAAGATGTAATGCTGAGTGATCATTCACCATAACTCAACAGCAAATAGTATGGCATAAATTTCCTTGATCTTTTATCATAAAAGTAACTTTTAAATAGCTTTGAAATAAAAAAAAATTATGCCCTGATCAGTAAAAATATTCATATTTCTCACAGCAAACTCTTCTTTGCACAAGATTCAGTACTGTTCGTGACTTATTTTAAGACTATGAAAAGATAACTATTTCAAAGAACAGTTGTTGGGCAATGTGAATTCTGTCTCTGACAATATTTTTTAATTTTAATTTCCAATTTTGGTTTCATCCTACGGTATTGCACAGCACACTGCCTTTTTTTTTGTAGATAGCTGAAAATTGTGTCTTATGGCTTTCATGAAGCATAATGAATGCAGCATTGTGGATCCCTGTCAAGTCAGATGATAGTAACAAAAGTATAGCTAGAAAGAGCATACAGGTCACCAGCAAACAAGGAAAGACAATGGGCCTCTTATTGTGTTCTGAATGCTTGCTTTAGAAGAGCTGCTGATGTTCAAAGCATTGTGTGGTACTTCATAGAGAATTAGACAAAACTATGTTTTAATAGTTTTCTTGTATTACATTAAAGCTTTAAAATTTGGCTCTCTAAAGGCCTTGTCTGTATTTAGGACTTCTAAAAAACTGTACTTTCTCTGAGAACTCTTTACCTAAAGAAACCTATGTGAAATTTAATTTGCATCTCTGGTACGGTAAAGTGAGTGTTTTAACCTGTGTTTGTAGAGCTACTGCTGTTAAACTCTGTTAAAATGAGAACAACTTCCTGAAGCATGTGTGACTAAATCTAGGTTCTTTTGGTTGGTGGTTGTGTGTTGCCTGTTAGTAATACTGTTCTCTCTGCTACCAGTAACAGAGAACCAATCAAGAATGCCTGGCAGGTTTAGTTAAATAAGTTGTAACAGCGACTTAACACAAAAGCAGTAACAACTGAAATATGCCTTAAGTATTTAGAAATCAGTTGCTCCGAAATGCTTTTGGAAGCCTGCTTTCTGAAGGTTTGCAAAAATTGCAATGCAAGAATTGACGCCTTTCAAGAAGCTTGAATCATTTTAAGCTAACAGTGTGTCTGGACAGCACAGTCCTCCTTCGTACCTGTTTGCGTATTCATAGAACTGTTATCTACTATAGCTGCATAGCCGGCAAATGATCTAAAGTTACGCAGGACCTTGTTTTCCTGATTTCTCCTGTAGTGGTCAGGAAGGCTTCAGACTATTTGACATGGAGTTGGGGTTTTTGTGTGGGGTGGTTCCCCCCACCCCGCTGAATGCTTATGCACTTTAGGATGAAGATGAAGCAGAAAACTGTGAGGGAGGAGGGTGAAAAACTGGATTGTGGTTTGACTGTTGCTGTGAGTTGATCTCCGTACAGGTTTCAGTGGTACTAGTGACATGGTAAGTGTGATAAGTTTCTTTGATCTGACTTGTTTTGCGTGGTAGAAGGGGAGTAATTTAATGGCCTGATACGGGTGGGGAAGAGGACCTCCTCTTCTGTTCACTAGCACATCTTAGGCTGGTTGCAAACTGATTATCACAGTACAGCCCTGAGTTTTTCTGCTAGGTGTGGGATCAGGTAGGGGCTGTTCTAACACTTGGCGTTCTGCTTGTCTGAAATTAGGCTCATCTTTTTCTTTTCTATAGTGTTCCTTGATGTTCCTCCTAATAGTGTAGTTGGGGGTGGGGGGGAGGATGGGGCTGTGTAGATTTCGACACCACCAACTCCTTGGACTTGAGACTAGACCACTGAACAGGACTACTTTTCCTCTTACCAATCATACGACTACTAGTTGGCACAGTTATACTCTCAAATCTATGTATAGAAATACGACTGCTGGTCCACATCAGACTATCCATTGCAGATGTTTAAAGCTAAAAAGTAGTACTTAACGTGAAATATTGCTACTATTAAAGTAGTGCATTATGCTACTGGCTTTTATTTTAGAACAGACTTGTGACTACTTTGACTAAGTTTATATCTTGTAACTTTGTATGAAGAAGTATTAAATACCTTTGGTTTCATTTAATCTACTACCATACTGCAAATAATGACTGTTTAAATTTGCAAACTCAAATCAGTGCATTGAATGTAACCCTTCTGTGGAGTACTGTTGCTGAATGAATGCTGAATAGCTGAGTTTATTTGAAGTAAGAGCTACTGATCTTATTTTTAGATGAGTATTTAAATCCCTAAATTAGAGCTATCCTTTGATCATTAGATCTGTTTCCCATTGTTGTCTCTATCCAGTAGATGACAATAAGGACTGTGAAGTGTTGGACATGCAAGCAGGCTCTATAATAGAGACATCAAGACATCAAGTGTGAAATACATACTTATGCTGTCTGTCGAATCTCTCTCATCCTGAACAATCTTTGAAATGACCTATAAGATTTATCACATTTGATAACTAGTGATCCTGATGGTGCTAATTTACAATTTTGGTGAAGTTAGCTGGCCAGGTAAAGATGACAACACCACCCCCCGCCCCCAGCACTATTGCAGGGATAGAGGGCAACATTTGTAGGAGGCATCTAAGAGGGATGGTCGGGACTCTTTCAGAAAAGGTGTGGGAAGAAATGGTATGCATCATAAAAGCAAAGCTTTTTTGACTCCTCTGGAAGAAACCTGTTCTAAAGTGGTAGAGTCCATTTTTAGAGGGTAGCTAATATTTAATATATTGTTTCAGTGCATATTCAGGTTACTTGCAGAGTAGTCTTAAGTGCTTAAAGAAAACATTTTAAGTGTGATGATGATCTTTAAGTATTTAGACCAGTACATGGTGCACCAGTCAGTTGTTAAAGCAGCTCAGTCTGGAACAAAAAATGTGCAGCCACGCACTTTTTAATGGTTTGATATATTAACAATTGTAAACTTAGAGTTTTTGAATTAACATATTTTCTCTGATTAATCTGTGGTGGTGTTTTTTTTAAGGTGTGCAAACAGATTTGGCTAGGCCTATTTGATGATAGATCATCAGCAATTCCAGACTTCAGGGATCCTCAGAAAGTAAAGGAGTTTCTACAGGAAAAATATGAAAAGAAAAGATGGTAAGATAGCTTTCCAATTATAAAGATTGCCTCTATCACAGGAAGTGAAGATGGACTCTAATCCTCACATTCTTGAGTGTGCTTTCCTTCTTGTGTGCTCTTTGGGCTAGATTGCACAGCTCTGAAGTGAAATGATTTCTGGGCTTTATTCAGAGCTCCTGCAGGAAGCAGAGAGATAAACTATTTGAAGACATTTCTCCATGTGTAGTTCATATTGATGGAACAGAAATGGCTTAAGGGGATGTCAAGAACAGTGTAAAGTAAAGGTTTTGCAGGCTTTTATTAGGAGGTGGAAGACGTGTGGTTTGTATTAAATAAGTGCTATAAAATATTGATGACTTGGAATTCCAGACCATTTTTAAAAAAATATCTAGTGTATTTTGCTCTTAAAATAATGGGTATTTTGCAAACTACTGATAGAATTTGTTGCAGGGTCAGTGGTTAAAATAGCAAAGCTGAGATCTACCAGTTCTCTTACTTAAGTCTTAGGAATGTTGAACAGAACTGTTCATGTTAAACTTGTAAAAAACATTGTTCTTTTTGAATGTAGGTATGTTCCTCCAGAGCAAGCAAAGGTGGTGGCATCAGTCCATGCATCCATATCGGGGTCTTCTGCTAGTAGTACAAGCAGCACACCTGAGGTGAAGCCACTCAAATCTCTCTTGGGAGAAGCTGCACCTGCACTGCACTTAAGCAAGGGCACACCTAGCCAAGTGAGTAAAGGCAGAGCTAAAGAGCACAGAACTGCTCAGCAGTACTTGCGGTGGCATGAGAATTCTTGCAATAGCAACTATAACCTAATATGATCACTAAAGACAACTTCATGTATTTTCTTGAAGTATACAGGTGTTTGCAGACCAGGTTCTAAATTAAGCTTGTTTCTATTGACCAAATTGAATTTTCTTTTAAATGATTGTTTTCAATAAGCAGAATTTTTCAGTGTGATTGACAAGTTTAATTCAGATTGTCTTTTGCATAAGTATCTATAAAGTTTGAACCTAATGTGATATATGTTTAACAGTATCAACCATTTCACTGTTTTCAAATTAACCATGAGACTGGTAGTGAATATGTGGATGAAAAGCAGGCATGTTCATTATTTCTTCTGTATCTTATCAAGTGGCTTTCAGGGAGTGTCTGTATGATGCTATGTAAACCAAACAACACTATGTACTTAGTTTGGAGGGAAGACGGTTTTTTGAAAAACTGTTTTACCTTTAGGTTACAGGCAACTCTTGAATGGACCTCTTAAGATTCAAACAGTAGAAATTTGCAGGTTGCAGCCTTGCTATGAAATTCTTCAATTTTTCTCTCCCTATACTGAATTCTAAAGACTTTTTCAGAATGCAGTGAATAACTATTTTCCAGCTTGTAAAATTAAGTTCGATTGCTTGTATTTGTACAGTGTTTGCAGTTTTAAATAATTTTGAAGTTGCTTACGTGCTGCTACTTTATTCTTCTAGGCCCTATTAATCCATGGAAATCTGCTGCAGAGTTCCTTTAAAAGCCACCATAGTAGCATAAGTAGATTGTCTTCCTCATACTATAAAAGAAGGGTCTGTGCTGTATACAGCATCTTAAACTTCAGGACTAAATGGCTTGTTAAAGAAATATACTTAGTCTATCCTTCTAATATTTTGCAAAAATCAGTTTGA
The DNA here is from genome assembly GCF_000687285.1 of Phaethon lepturus. Lineage (NCBI taxonomy): Eukaryota > Metazoa > Chordata > Aves > Phaethontiformes > Phaethontidae > Phaethon > Phaethon lepturus. The sequence goes on from NW_010513778.1 coordinate 20,789, forward strand.
TAAAATATCAGCTTTTATTAGCTAACTGAAATGTTGTTTGTAGTCTCCTGTTGTAGTTCGATCTCAAGGACAGCAGCAACAAGAAAAGAAACAATTTGACCTCCTCAGTGACCTTGGCTCAGATATCTTTGCTGCTGCTCCTCCTCAGTCAACTGCTACAGCAAATTTTGCTAATTTTGCACACTTCAACAGTCATACAGGTAAGTGTTCTTAGCAGCGTGTCCCTAGTGAAGGTATAAAATGTAGTTGTAATTTTTGATTACTTTAGCCTAAACTTCTTCATGAGGTATATGTAATTTTTGTTCCTCGAATGTTGTATTGCTCAAGATTTCCTTTAGATCTATATAAAGAAAGGTTGAAGACATGAAGGCTCTTGCAGTAGGAGTTGCTACAGCTATTTTCTATGATATGTATGATTAGACTGTTTCTGCCTACTACTAGAACTTTAAATTCTTCTGGGGAAAGAGTGAGAGGATGAGTAACAGAATGTAGAGAGAAGCTGCTATTAGACCTTCAGTTTTCTTCCTGAAAATTCTTAGGAAGAGCATTCATGGAAAGAAAGCAGATGTAGAGACTTTAAGGGAGTACAAATGCATTGACAATAACTGTCAATTTGTTAAGAGAAAAACAAAGGCTTCCTCAGTTTAAAGAACAACCTCCTCTTTTTGTGTGTGTGTCTATTTGAAAACTGAATACTACCCGTGTGGGTAGTATTCTGTAGTTTCAGGAAGAATAAACAAGCTTTGAGCATGTGTCTTGACTGAGGATGGGGATAGGCCTTGAATTCTTAAGGAATGACTTCAGTAAAATATATTGAGCCCTCGGGGTTTATTTACAGCCAAACATCTTGAGCCATAGAACTCTATCCTAAAGAAAAGTTGATTCCGTGGTCACTGAAATATGTTGTTGCTCACTTGCATTGTAATTGTGGGAAAGTACCTTTGCTTCCCTTGTCTGAATGGGCTTTTCATCTAGTTTTTCTGAGAGAAACTGTGATGCTGCTAAGTCAACAAAAATAAGAGATATTTCTTGTAAATCAATCCTGAAACTGTTAATAGCTGAGACGAAGTGTGATGGAGGGAGACTTAAGGCACGCCTGAGGAACTGAGCAAAGTATCGAGGCTTTCTCAAATTTAACTTTCAAAAAAAATGTTGTGGAGTAGTTGGCTGAATTCAGTAATACACTGCAACAGCAATTCTTATTATGTATTTGGTAAAATCCTTAACATAAGATTTCATGTTAATCATCTTTTTGGAGGTGTATTTAACTGGGAGAACTTGTGTTGACTGGCCAATGTTGTACAGTGTTACTGAAGAGACTGCAGATATTTAATTCTTTCTCATAACTTTTATTCTTTCTTGTTGCCGAATGAGTCTATATTTATATACACTTAATTACTCTTTGTGGATTTCAGGAAATGGAAATTCTATTGAAGCAATATTTCAATACTGTGTTCCAAATCTAGGTAAAATTCTACTGCATCTCTGCTGGGTAATTTTTAAAAGGATAAAAAGCAATACGAACACTCCAGAATAAATATTATAATACAAAAGAGTCTTAATTTCTGGTTGAAATAAGTGCTGAAAATCGAAATTGAGAGGAATACTCAGCTGTACTGACTGGTTTTCTGTTTCAGTAATTAACCATTGTGGTCATTCCCATGACTCCTTTCCATAAGGTTTAGAACCCAAAATAGTTCCGGGGCTAGTAAATCAGTTTCTAAAAGACAAAAATTTAATTCTGAGCATGCGATAGCTGAATGTGTATTGTAGATTGGATTATCTGAAGCTGTTTTCTGATTTGCTAGGGTAAAACACTTGTAAGGCTTGTTCTCTGTGCAGTAAGCACAGGGCAGTGTTAACTGAAATTAATAATGAAATGTTACAGACTCTTCCCTTTGGAACACAAGGAGAGTTGATCAGTCTGACAGCTTTGGCAAAAATGAGTTTTAAGTGCTCATTTAAGGAGCTGTATAAGTCTTGTTAGCAATTCTTGTAATCCTTGTTAGTAATCACACGCTACAGCAGAGGATGGAAGAACTTGCACTTAGTCCAGCACTACTTTCTCGAAGTTTGTGGTCTGGTGTTCTTGTTTTACGGCTTGGTTTTAGCTGTGCCTACAGGGGATGGACTTCTCTCTTTCCTTTCATGTATGCTATGGTTAACTAAAGAAATGACTGAAAAGCACCAGCAAATTTAAGGTCTCCCAGTGTAAGTTACTGTTTGTGCAATTAAGGCATAACTGAGTGCAGCAGCTGTTAGGAAAATATTAACAAACTTGTGCTGTGATCTCTCAAGTCTAGATGTAAAGCTTGCAAATTATGCAGGAAGTGCAACTTCTGATATGTTCCTTTTTTGAGTTTTCTAATGTACTAAGCTGGCTCAGGACATTGTTGTATATTGTAAGGTCAGCATGTTTCCTCTTCGTTTACTGTCTGTATTTAATTTACAAAGTTCCATAACTTCTGCAAAATGATGAGATTTTGAAGATGATGGTAGATAACTGTTCTCTGCCTGTAGTTTACAGACTGGTAATAGCAACAAAAAGATAAAAATTCTTGGTATGCAGACTTTCTATAAACTAATGGAATAGAAGACCTGCACAAAAGATTTCAAAAGGATGTAGTGATATAGCACAAATCTTTCACAGGTAACAAGGGAGACAAGGCTTTACCCAGAAGAAATAAAATAGTAGAACATAGTTATTGTCTTCTAGAGAATTATTTTAATTTTGTAATTACATATATGTGGATTTTATTTTAGTTTTTTTGTTTTGCAATGTTTCATGCCTTTATTCCACACTATGTACCGCAAACCTCACAGAAGAAACTATGCAAAGATTGTAGGGGCAGCTTGCATTGCCATGCCTGGTGCTGTCGTACTTGAGCTATCTTTAGTCAGTTAGCTTCTGTACTGCCTCATTGATCTGCAGTCACAACAGCAGTTGTAAATCTATGCAAATCCGCTGCAGTTCCTTAACTTACTTAGGGTTGTTCTTGGGTTTCTGCATTGAGAACTGAATTTTGGAATTGCCAGTTCATCCTTAAAAACATGATCTACATATTCAGGTACAGGAAAGCACAAGTCTTACCTCGTCTTCTGTGCCACTTCTACATAGTTTTAAACTTCACCACATAAAATAAATCAAGATTAACATCTGAATACTCTGCAGAAGAGTCTTTACAGCTCAACTGTTTTAACATGGGCCCACTTGCAAATCATACTTTGTGTCAGCTGATGCAATAAAATTGTTAAAGGTGGCCTATAATATAATACGTTCCAGTTTTTAATCTAGACCCAAAAGATACTTCGTTTAAGATTCTTGACGTAGTATTCTGTTTGAGTGGTTCAAATGAAAAGTGTTGTCACAGTTCTAGGAGTGGCATTTATGTACTTAATCCTATTTGGTCAACTAAACATCAGTCTCGGAGTAGCCCCTATCGATGCATCAGGGTGAAGGCATCACTTTCATTTTAAAGCAAGCTACAATTGAATTCTTAACCTATTCTTCTTAAAAAGCTACTGTTTTAAAACCAACACAAAAAAAACCCCAAACTGGATTTTGGAATGGAAGCCTGTAGAATGCAGTTTGAACCAATACAGATGGTATAATAATAGAAACTATTTTTCTTCTGTTTGCATCAACTTTTTCTCCTTGCACGCTTAAAAGGTGAAAATTTTAGGACAGAACTTTCCCAAGGCCTTGCTTTCTCATTGATATTTTTTTCCCCTCCCCTCATTGACTCTCATGCTGTGGTGGGCAGACCCTGGCTGGCTGCCGGGCACCCACCCAGCTGCGCTCTCACTTCCCATCCTCAGCAGGGTGGGAGGAGAAAACATGATGAAAAAGCTTGTTAGTCAAGATAAGGACGGAGAAGACTCACCAGTTACCCTCATGGGCAAAACAGACTTGACTTGGGCAAGATTAACTTAAATCTATTGTCAGTTAATAATAGAGTAGGATAGTGAAAAATAAAAACAAAACTAAAACCACCTTCGCCCCTTCATACCAGGCTCAATTTTGCTTCTGACTTTGCTACCTCTTCCCCCTGAGGGGGATGAGGAATGGGGGTTGCAGTCAGTTCATAACACTTCATCTCTGCCATTTCTTCCTCCTCATGCTGTTCCTCTGCTCCATTGTGGGGTCCCTCCCCTGCATGGGGAGGGGGTGTCTGCATATATCTGCAAGTACCTACCTACACTCCTTCACAAACGTGTTCAACGTGGGCCCTTTCCATGAGCTACAGTTCTTCAAGAACTGCTCCAGCATGGATCCTTTCCATGGGCTACTGTCCTTCAGGCATGGACCACTCCAGCGTGGAGCCCCCTCCAGGGTCACAGCTTCTGCCAGAAAACCTGCTCCTGTGTGGGCTCCTCTGCATTAAGCGCAGTTCCTGCCAGGAGCCTGCTCCAGCATGGGCTTTCCACAGGCTCTGGCTTCCTTCAGGGCATCTCTGCCTGCTCTGGTGGTGGGTCCTCCACAGGCTGCAGTATGGGTGTCTGTTCCACGGTGGTCCTCCGTGGGCTACAGGGGGACAACCTTCTTCCCAATGGTATTCTCCATGGGCTGCAGGGGATTCTCTGCTCCAGTCCCTGGAGCACCTCTTCCCCCTCCCTCTTCACTCACCTTGGTGTCTGCAGGGTTATTTCTCGCATTTTTGTCACCCCTCTCACAGGGGCTGTGCAGCAGTTTTCACACTTTCTTAAATACATTACCACAAAGGTGCCATCAGCGTGGCTGGGGGTGCAGCCTGGGCAGCCGCAGGCCTGTTTTGGAGCTGGCTGAAACTGCCTGTGAGAGATGGGGGTGACTTCAGGGGCCACCCCTGCAGCCCCCTGCTACTGCAGGTGCCAGGTAAACCCCATGGGCATGCACACTTCTAATAGAAAGTGGTATCAAGTAGAGTTAAATCTCGCCCTTTCTCCCAGTATCCCCTGTGAAGTGAAATACTGGCCCTTTTATTTATATTAGCAGCATTGTGAAATACAGTAGTTTATATGAAAATGTCCTTTTAGTTTATAAATCCTGTAGTACAGATGCTTTTTTAATGGAAATTAAGTGAAATAATGCAACTTTTTATTACCACTATCTGGCTATTAAGTAACAGTACTTAAGCAATTGGCATAATTTATTAGTTTTGTATATACTTAATCTGCAAAACCCCTCCAGAATAAACAAATCCTGACCCAAAAATAGAATGTATTGCCATCTGTTATTCTAGAAGGTGTTTTGTGGGCTTTCTTTAGATAGTAGCTCAATTTACCTATACATAGGGGTTTGGTTTGTATTTGATTAAAAACATATTTTTCTCTTACTCCTTTCTTGTAACAGTGTTTAAGGGGCTTATCAGTGGGGCTTATCAGTTAGGCACACAATTCATGTTGAATCTATAGATGCTTGAATGTCCAGCTGTTTGAAATTGGGTGGGTGATAATTTTTATTTTCTCCTATAGTATGGCACGAAAGGAAGGCGAAAACTGAAATTCTATTTGAAATTTCCTTGGATTTTTATTTTGTGGATACACTCTATGAATGCTATCTTCTTGACATTGGTATTGATTTTCCATATTTCTGTACTCTGATTTAGTTTTTTAAAAAATGCATTTTCCAGTGGAATGAATTTATAAACCTAGCTAAAACTATTCAAGTGGTGACAAACTTAAATTCACCCAAGGAAGAAGCACTTTGTATGTAAGGAATTCAAATTGTCAGTATGTTACAAGAATACATTCTAATTTTTATTTCATTAGTCCACAAACTCTAGTTTTGGGAACTAGCATCTAGAATGATACCTGGTTTGGGTTCTACAGGTATTCTATGCTTTTTGGCTGTTTTTCCCTGACCAGCCACCACTACAAGTTCTCTAGGGTTAAGCTGCACTGAACTTCGTCAGGTCATGCAGTTGTGAGTAGTAGCATATGTGAGAAGGAGAGAAGTAGCACTAACTGGTACAGCTCTGTGAAGGTGATTCGTGAAAGCTTGTTCAAAGACAACTTTCAATTGTACAATAACCTGTATAATTCTTTCATGTAAAAAGAACTTGCAAGGTAGGACATAACCCTTGGAGGCTGTCATGATCATGAATTCAGTTAATCATCTGTTTTTGTGTTTATTTCCCATATCCATTAACATGTTTTGTTCCTTTGCAATTTACAGCGCAGAACTCTGCAAATGCAGGTTTTGCAAACTTTGATGCATTTGGACAGTCTAGTGGCCCGAGTAATTTTGGAGGTTTCCCCACAGCAAGTCAGCCCCAAAATACAGGTAGAACTCCTAGCACTTTTGATTAATACTTAATTGAAATAATCCTTACCTTTATGTTGGAAGGTACTTCAGTTGAGTTTATTTCTTGCATCTGCCTGCTTTAATGCAATCAAGCCATCTGAAGCTCTGGGGAAACTCAAAATGAATTCCTTCTGTCTGGTGTTGATTTTTTTTTTTTTTCCTAATGCTACTCAGAAGTCTGATTTATGGCACTGTGTTCGTTAGCTCTACACCTGAAATAACTATGAAAAGAGTAAACCATACTGCTTTTGAAAAATACTGAATTGACTCTTTATCTTGTGAGAGAAGTGTTTCAGTAGACCCGAAAGCACATCACAGTACGAAAAAAGCGTGTGTCTATGCGTGTATATATAACATATGCACACACTTCAGTATGTTTGACTTCATGTGTAGAGCCTATTGCTAAGATTTATTTTGCTTTCCTTTAATTTGATCATGCTTTATAACTTCTGCTTGAGCTTACACTTGCTGTTTGTCCAGATCTTTGGCTGACTGACTTTCTTTTCCTTTTTTTTTTTCTTTTGAGTGTGGTGTCGTTTTAAACTTTTTTTCAAATTTTCTTTCTCCCTTCTTATGTTAACTTTAACCCCACACACAATTTCTGGCTGTCCAGCGTTCAGAACGCTTTCATCTAGCTGCAGTTTTGGTGAATTTACTTCAGCTTTTCCTCTCCAGGCTGTACACAGTAAGTTCCACACAGTGGAAAACTCAGCTTACTTCATTTTATGCCATTGTAGTATAGAATTTTCATTCCTACTGTTGCCTATGTTTTAACTTATTGATTATGCAATTAGAAAGTTGTGTGTTCTGTAGTATGAGTGAAATCTGCAACCCGCTGTTATAAAATGTGATATACTTAATGGAACAACTCATTTAAATTTAAGTATGTGACTTGCCTAGATTAAATTGTCTGGACACTGAAGAGATGGAAGTTCATGGTTTCATATTTGAACTGAATCTAAGTCATACTTTAAAAATTGATTTATGTATCTCTGACCTCAGTGGAGACTTGGTATTAAAAAGAGCTGTGTTGTTTCTTCCCCCTCACCTCTTTCCTGATTGGATGTAAGTCTAAAAATATGAGAACAGAGAACCAAACTAACTCTCTAACCTTGGCATGAAATCATACTACTTTTGGACTTCTAGGCACCATTTTTTTCATAAAACGATGACTGACTTCTGAAGCGGTTAAATACTGTATCATTAAGTAAATGCAAATAGTAGCTATTCATTAGACACATGTGATGGGAAAATGAAGCTTCTGTATTTTGAATATTCAAGATTAAGACATACGTATTTTTCCAGAAAAACATTATTGTTGAAATTACTTTAACAGCTAATAAATAGCGCATAGTTTTTCAAGATCAAATTATGACTGTGACTTAAGCTGTTGAAGTTTGGGGGTTTTTTGTCCCTGATCTGCAGACTAAAAAATGTAAAATTATTTTTTTTTTCTGATGACCCAATCTAACTTTGAAGGAAATGGGGAAAGGGTCTTAAATGTGTGGGATGGGGTAGGGGAACATGTTGCCTCATGTAACTACAAAGAGGTGGGATTATTGTGCCATCAGTTACAGTTGGAGAGACTTTCTCTAGCTTTGGAGTGTTGATTATGTTTAACTTAATTTGTTGCAGGTGGGAGTGCTGGATCAGTGAATGCTAACTTTGCTCACTTTGATAACTTCCCCAAATCCTCCAGTGCTGATTTTGGAGCCTTCAATGCTTCTCAGAGCAACACAACAGCAACTGCAGCCAGTAAAGCTGCAGTGAATAAACCGAATCTCCAGTCAGCTGACAAATACGCCGCTCTTGCTAATTTAGATAATATCTTCAGTGCAGGGCAAGGTATTAAACTTTATTCTTTGATGTGCTTATTCTACATGTGTATACTTAACCACAAGGTTGGCTGTGCTTCTCAAAATAGTAACCGTATTTCAGAATGTCCTTTCTTTGTCGGTAGAATTTCATGTCAGTGTACCCTTAATGTGCAAGATGTAAGTTTTAAGACTAACATCCAAAAGGATGTCATCAGAAGACTGCTTTTTGGGAATCTACTTCCTATCAAGATGAATAACTCTAAGTGGAAATATCTAAATACTTATTACTGCAATGATGAAAATATATAAAAAATACATATTTTATATTTATGCTAAAAACTACCATGAAGGCTCTTGAATGGAGAGCTACAGTTGTTGCAGAGAACTGCCAGAGTAGCTTTCCTACCTCTACCATAAAAAGAATTGGCTTGAGTTTTTTATAAACTAGTAGCAGTGGTACTTGGATTTAGTTAGTTTTAAGGGGAAAAAAATAGTTTTTCTGTACCTTTTTTCTTCTCAAATGGTGCATAAAAACTTCTGTTGGTTTGTAATGTAGAGCTTAAAATTTTAAGTTTGAAATTTATACTGTCCATAAACTTTGATTTAGTTCTCAATGTTGGCAGGGCAGAAAGTGAAATCATCTTCATAACCTTTAGTCTGGTTTCTTTCTAGGTGGTAGTGAGCAAGGAAGTGGCTTCAGTACAGTAGTGTCAGCATCAGCAGGTCCTTCGTTGTCAGCCCCAAATCAGTCAAGTGCATCTTCAGACAAGTATGCGGCTCTAGCAGAATTAGACAGCGTGTTCAGCTCCACAGCAACCTCTAGTAACGCGTACACTTCCACCAGTAACATTAGCAGGTACTTTGTTAGAAGTAGCTGACTTTCTACATTTACTTCAGCAATATGCAGAAAAGTAACTCAAAGTTGTTTCTCAAATCTGGTTTTATTTCTTAACCTAAATGGGGAAATGTTGAATGAGTTCAGAGGTACTACTGAAACTACATCCTTTGTTTTAAATAATAGCAGTGCAGTCTGAGAGGGTATTATAAGATAAAATTCAGAATACTTTCTGTCAGCAGAATGTTCTCTGCACCTTACTAGCTGGTACATTCTAGCTAAATGTGTTATGACGGTGACACTTTCCTGTACAGAATATTTGCATACATACTGAAAATCATAGCATCATCCCTGGCAAAAAAATTCTTCAGATATTTATAATGTAAATGGTGCTAACCACTTTTTTTACATCACTAAAGTAATAAATACCAAATGCCTGTCATAGCTCTGCTTGGTATTGCAAGTGCCCCTAAAGCTTCTGCTTTGCAATCTTTATGCTGATGGCCTCTGTTCAATATTTTGTTTCTTGCTGTTGGTGGAGATGACTTTTCATTGCTAAGCACTAGTTACAGTCTCTGACCCTGGCATCAGGGGCTCAGTTCCTGGCATCAGTGAATTTATATTGCAAATTGTGTACGTACAAACTGCATGTAAGCATTCCTTTTCTGTTCTTTTATGAGCCAACAGTAATTGTAAGTTGTATGTAATTGTTAAACAACCGATTTTGATGTCACTGACCGTATGAATTATTTTCAGCAATGCTTTTGGAACAGTATCCGTGGCTGCTACTGCACAGACACAGCCTGCATCTTCGAGTGTGCCTGCTCCATTTGGAGGTATATAAGTGTTACTAACACCTTTTGTGGACTATAAGCAAACATCTTACTAACTTTTAGTTGATAGTGCTATGCTTTGACACTATCTATCCTTTTGATACTGACGTTACTAAAGGATGCCAAAAAAGTGCTGTTGTTGTGATGCATTTCAAATTAAGCATTTTATTATCAACTCCTAATTTTTCATGTAACTTTAGATATTTATGTATCTCTGTATAAAAGCAGTATAAATTTAATGCGAGTCAGGCTGTCTATTTTTAAAAGACTGTATTAAATAAAATGTTTTTAATCTTCCAGCAACACCTTCCACAAATCCATTTGTAGCTGCCCCTGTTGCTCCAGTGGCACCGTCAACAAATCCATTCCAGACCAATAGCCGAGGAGCAACAGGTTAGGAACAAACCACTAAGTCTTTGAGAAACTTTCTTTCAAGACTTGCATCGATTCTTTTTTTTCATAGCTGTGTAATTTGTTCCGTAAAGATTTTCTGTATTATCTGTCTCTAGTCTATTTGACGTGTTGTGTGTTTGTTCAATGTAGAGTACAATACTTATGAGTAGGCTACAGAAATCAATTTCAACTTTTTTTTTTTTGAGGTAAGTGATGTTTTTTATTAGGCTGAGAACATTATTTTCCTGTTTCTGGCCCAATCCTAGGACTTCAAATGGTGTCCATGAAAAATGTCAAAATTCTCTGTTTTAAGATCTCCTAATACTACCTAGGCTATTTGTAGTCTGTGTGTTAGCAGTTGGGTACCTTCGAAGACTATAACCATGCTTCATAACAGGTTGCCTGGAAATGGAGGATCTTGAAAGCCCTGCTGCTAAGCTGGTACACTTGTATTTTTAATTTCTTTATTTCCAAGCCCTGAAAGCCCTCAAAAGCTAAGACCAGGAAAGACAAGGTTTTTGGGCTGTTAGCTCCTCATCAATCCACTGACACAGTACACTGGTGGTGTCCTTTTATTTTTCTCTTTTGTAACAGTAAAGCATATGTTTAATGTAATTAATGAGTGTAAAGAGTACAGTTAACTTTCTGGGGGGAATATTCTGTAGAATCATAATTCTATAGACAAAATTTAATCACTCATAAAAAAAGCAAACTTGTACTTTAGGACACTGAACTTGGATTTAGATGACTGTTAGATTATGCTAATTTTCCTCTCCAAAGGCACTGCTAAATTTTGGCACTTCTATCTATTAACTGGTCTGCTGGTTTATGCATTTTAACACTGACTTGTACTTTGCACTTGGTTTTAGGCAGGTGGAATTAAACTGATCAGGCTGAGTTAAAACTGAATTGATCAAATTCATGTCTTCTGCTAAAATGAATTCTGTTTTCAGTTCCTTTTGAGATATTATGCAGTTAAACCTGTTCAACTATTTAATGCCCAAAATATTCTTTTCCTTATTTTAATCTCATTCCTAACTGTGCAACTCTGGATCATCGTCAAGAACTTTTAGCCTCTTTAGATACATTTGTTTGAATATGGCAACTCTATCCTTCCACCTTCTAAACTGCTATCCTTGGCTTGCAGAGGTGCCAACCCTTTGGCAGCTATACTGGTGTTATGTACTAGGTGACAGAGGTAATGGCTATAAGTAAAGATAATATTCTGCCCGTTTCAGTGTAAGGTGTAAACCTGTAGCTTGTCCTTTTATGCTAAGCTTTCTTTCTGAATGAACTTCGCTATTTATTACATGGGAGATCTGTTTTGTAGCATTTATTTCTAATGGTTTTCTTAGCTTAATCTATTGCTGGTCATGCCATGGATGAATTGTTTGGTTCATATATGTATGTATAGTTATTATACATAACTAAGAAATGACTGTTTAAGAGTGTGTAAATGATTTGACATTGTCTGGTCTCTTTGTGGCTTCCATAAGGCCTCTCGGGAGCAATGCACTCTCACATATTTCCTCAGGCTCATTTTGGTAGGTGGCCACATTTGGTATCAAGTTTCTTGTGGCTAATTGTTCTTGCTTGTAAAAGCTTATTGATAGCTATCTGGTTCTCTGCATGTAGAATTTCGGAAGACTTCCGAAAATTGAGTGGGTGTGGGTATTTGGCAACTGGGTAAAACGGAGAGAAGAGCATACACAAACAACCTATTAAGCAACTAAAACAAAACCATTATTGATCTCCTCCATGGTCACAATATAATGCTAACAAGTTGAGTGACTCTTAAAGTTTCTACCAACAGTAGCTTGATGCCTTTTGGGATATCCCAAGTCACTGCTCATTTTGTTGTGCTTTTGTTTGCTGTTTTATCAAGTTTTCCTGTTGAATAGCTTCTCTGCCAACTGTAACTTGAGAGTAATGCTAGTACACTAGTTTTGTGTGTACTTTGTCAACAGTTTATGTGTGTATAATGTCTTGCCCTTGAATACTTTTGGGGTAAATTTTTCAACTGATAATTAAGCTATATTAAATATATTAAATTTTATTTAAACAGTTGAGCTTCCATAAAATCTAACTTGTAACATTTCAAAAGAAAAGTCCTGGCTAATGTTTAACTAGAATAAAATGCCTGGTGTCTGTATTTGTACCAAAAAAACTTCTATATGCCTATCCTTTCAAGAATAACTCCCAAAAGACTGAATAATGGTTTTGTTACTACATTTTTGCACTTGATGTGCTCCTGTTATTTGCTGAAGGCATGTGGAATTGCTATGAGTTGTGTGTTCTTTACTTGAAATGTTCAGCAGAGAATCAGATGAAAAGTTTTGATTTTTTTTTTGTCTTGAGTCTTACCTCAACAGTAAGCGCATTTGCAATACGAACTTTGTGTGCAAATAATGTGCATGGTGAGAATTGCCTTTGAAGTGACATTAAGGATGGGTTGAAGAGAGAGAGGGGATGCATGTATCCCTTATGATTTTTTTTTTGACTTGTAACTTCCTGCAATGCAGCTTGAAGTAGGAAGATCTTTTCATGCTTTTCTCAAAAAGAGAAAAACAGAGGCGTGTTTGCTGCCTGAAAGTGCTTGCTTCTGATGTGTACAGACTTTACTAGAAAAACTCTGGTGGAAGTATATGGTACTGTAGAGAACATAAAAAATAATTTCCATTTCAGAAAGTATATCCGAGTGTGCTGGATCTAATAAATTTTAAATTACTCCATTCGTTTTTAAAGTGCAAAAGTAAATTATGCACCTAGTTGGTGGTGATCCGAGCTAATCAGTTCAGTGGCCAAAGAAGTTGAACCTAACTTTTGTACGGTCATTGAGGCGTTAGGAGACTTTTCTTAACGTGGCATTATAGTAATGTGTCTCACGAAAAAAGTCATTTCTTACAAATAATTCAATGTTATTTTTTGCCTACCAGCAGCAACATTTGGTACTGCATCCATGAGCATGCCTGCAGGATTTGGAACTCCTGCCTCCTACAGTCTTCCTACTAGTTTTAGTGGCAACTTCCAGCAGCCCACGTTCCCAACCCAGGCAGCTTTCCCTCAACAGACTGCTTTTGCTCAGCAGCCAAATGGTAGGTCTATATGTTTTAGATAATCTTGTTTAAATCAGAAACATGGAGAAAATGATCTCTCTAAGTTAGCAATAATGAGTGCATATTTATTTCTATTTGTACTTGATAATAATGTTGATAAGAGGTTCCCACACTCTGTTTTGGTTCTGTTGTTGAGCTTTCTGACTTGTCTGTGTGCAGTGACATAACTGAAATTTTACCATAATCTGATACTAAAATTATAAGTATTCCCAGGCATAAAGGTTTTTTATGCAGGAAGGATTGTTCTGTTTTCATTTTTGGAGTGTCTGCAACCAATTATAACTTTCTTGAAACTTCATAGAACATAGGCAAGAGAAAAATTAAAAAGTACTTTCTCTCTAAATTTAAGTAACAAAATAATACTGAAATAAGTGCATATGTAGAAATTGGAAATTGATTAGTTCTGAACAGTTGAAAACAAACAAAAAGCCCAGCCATATTTTTTTTTTTGCACTTAACAATCGTGATAGTATTTAAGTAGGATCAATCCTGCCGATTGTGCAGTCTAAGCTTCCACTTATTTTTGGGTGGGAGCTGCAGCAAAGAACTCTTTGAAGATTGGTTACTAGTACTAATATTTTTCACTGTCTTTCTAAGGAGCAGGTTTTGCTGCATTTGGACAGGCAAAGCCTGTAGTAACTCCTTTTGGACAAGTTGCAGCTGTTGGAGTATCTAGTAACCCTTTTATGGTAAGTGAGTTGTTGCATGATATTAATAACTTCTGTATGTCTGAAGAGGCATAATCTGTAACACTTAATTTAGAGACACACAAAGGGGAGAGGGGGGGTTTGCCTCAAATAAGGGAGGGCAGCATGTGTATCTCCTAAATGCAATTCAGTATTGTGATGAGATGGCATTTGTAAGGCCAAAACAGAGGTACTTGTATACCATGCTCTTACAGTAGTGTAATTTCAGAGAACCACAAAAAAAAGACTGCAACATAAACCAGAAATACTGCCTAATAAGTTGTTTTCTTTTTTATATCCTGCATTTGTGATTTACAATATGGAAAAAAAATCTTAAATATTTGTCTTATTTTTCTTCTTTCATTTGCCCCCAGGCTGGTGCACCAACAGGACAATTTCCAACAGGAAGCTCATCAACCAATCCTTTCTTATAGCCTTATAGACACTTTACCCAAAAGAACTCTTACGTGGTCACATAACATCTCTGCGCCTCTTGCACTGTTGTCTTGTTTCACTGATATTAGCTTTAAACACAAAAGAAGTCTTTAAGAAGTAAAAATAAAAGCCTGCATTGTGTACCTTTAAAAAAAATTAAAGAACAAACACAAAAAACAAGAAAATCAACCCCCCCACACCAGGTAATAACGTGCAAAACAGAGGGCTGTGGTAACATCCTTGAACCTGTGAACTGGCAGGTAAAAAGTAGCGGTATCATGTATATTAAAATTGGCGAATAAGTTATTGCAGATACCACATTCATTATGCTGCAGTACTGTACATATTTTTCTTAGAAAATAGCTATTTGTGCATATCAGTATTTGTAACTTTAACACATTGTTATGTGAAAAATGTTACTGGGAAATAGATCAGCCACTTTAAGGTGCTGTTGTATCTCTTGGAATGAATGAGCTACATCATTTTAACCATTGGTATTGGAAGTCATGAAGTTAAATTGAAGGTTTGTTCATTTCTCAAAATGTTTTCCTTTCCTAAGAGCTCTTCTATTTATACACGCCTAAATCTCTAATGTTAGAGGGATACCTGTCTGCATAATAAAGCTGATCATGTTTTGCTACAGTTTGCAGGTGAAAAAAAAATAAATATTAGAAAAAACAATTGTGTAGCATTATTTCTGTACAGTAACACTTTATTGGGTTGAAATGCACATACCGTGAGTCTCATACACAGATGAGTTATCAAAAGCAATATGCTTAAAGGTGAGTTAAGCTTGAAATTTTTGCATGCTTTATTTGGGTATGTTGCTTTGTGTCCTGGTGATTAAGCTTGCTGTTCTAGCTCAAGTGAAGTGACCTATTGAACAGGAAAACGTTAAGGGAACTTGGATTATTTTGACAGAATAGCTGAGTAGTGAAGGACACTGGAAACCCTGAGAAGGGTAGTTACCTGAGAAATGGTTAGCTGCAAAAGACACGTAATTATGGGTAGGTAATGACATAGTCTTTGAACAAGACTTAGTTGTGATCAGAAAGGTATGTGTAATAGCAGGCCAAGGTACCCCAGATGTAATAGCACTCTTGTTATTAAAAATTGATATGTATTAGTAAGACCGCCTGTGGAATGTTAAATTAATTGATTTTTTTTTTTTTTTTCTGAAATGTTTCCTGCATAACTAGAATGGAATTTGTAGAGGGGGAAGAATGCCTGGCTTGTCTATTCTGTAACAGTAAAGAAGGGTTAGGGAAAATATAACTGCATCAGAGTTGTTGGTGGAGTTTTAAACACAGAGGTAACTTGGCTTAAGTTCAGTGTAATACTAGAACTAAGCAAATAATGTAAATATATCATGAATACATAAACTGCAAGCCTAAAAGTTTTCTGACCAGCTGGAGAATAAAAATCTAACAGCTTTCAGGATTACAGGAATAAATAAGGTCAGATTGACTTTTGAGAAAAGGATGTATAAGCCCATTTGAGACAAATGTGAAGATTCTTGAAGGTAAGACGTTCCACTTGTGATTGCCTGCCTGCATGTTAGATCTGCTTATTTCTAGGGGAGCTGATAGACTTGACCACTGCTTGTAAAAACACTCTTAATGCCAGTGCTTTTGACTTCCGTTGCCTGCCTATGTGGGGTTAGTAATTTCTGTGTCCTGTCCTTTTTTCTTTTTAAGCTTTGGAGATCCCAAAGCAGGGGACAGGCAGCATATAGAACAAGCTGCTTATAGGAGCATTCCTCACTTAAATGTCTGGTTGTCATAGTTAAAGTTAAAATGCACTTTAAGTCTGTCTTTTCCTTCTGACGAAGGCTGCTGGATAGAGTATGGTGTGGGGTTTATTTCCCAGGATTCTCTGGAAAATTCACTACACAAATCCCCAGCAATTGAGGGTTTCCAGGATGACAATGATGCCCTTGTTCTCACCACTGTTGTTTAGCATAGTATAAATAGCTGCAGTTCTTCCCTGCTGTTGGCATTACCTTTTTGGATTAGTAACACATAAATGCAGTAGAGAGTGGGGAGCTGCAAGGGTTCAGAAGGACTTGTGGAACACTTAAATATGCCTGTTGCAGGGAACTGGACCAAATCAACCAAATGTCTCATCAAGGAGACGGCCTTGTTGGAAGAGGAGCAATCCTGTGATTTCTCCACCTAAATTGATGTAAATTTAAGCTTTGGGCAAGGGCTAATGAGATCATCTATTGAAATTGTTGTTCTGATCCAAATGAAGCTGATTACTGCTAAGAGATACTGAAATTCATTTAAGGGTGCAAGGCATGTAGCTTTGGATTATGCTGCAGAAATAGTGCAATACCTTATTCTTCTGAACTAGTTTGAATGCAGCTAAAAGATTGGCAACTTTTACTATGCGCAACCGCATCTGTTTAGCGTATGTTCATTAATTTTAAGTTTGTCAAACTCCAGACAAGCAGCTGAAGACCTTGTATATTTGAGTTGTCTTTATATTGAGCAGAAACTGAAACCATAACTGTTTTGTTGTTTACATTTTTTAAATAGCTGTATTTACAAAATAAATTCTGCACCCATGTTTATAAATGTTTTTGTCTTAGAAATCCCTGCAGTTGTTCATGCAATTGCTCATGCAACTAGCATAGTTGCCAAAAAGCTATCCAGTATCCTCTGCTGCTTTAGCATTAAAGCACTTCACTTGATCACTTTAGCCCTCTTGTACAGAAATTAATTTGGAGACCTAGGTTAATACTTCTGATTTCTGTATGTCAGCTATTACGTGTGTAAGAAGATGCTGTAAGACATGCATCATGAATTCTACAAGGCAGATGTGATGCTCAGGTGCTGCAGTTCAAAGTTTATTTAATGGCTGTGAACTCCCAAGCACGGTGTTGAAACAAATGCTGAGGCAAGAAATTAATTTGAAAAGGACCAAATTTAGTTAGAATTCCTGAAAGAGAACTATAAATATGATACAAGTATTCTGCTCTCTTGAAGGGAAAACTTACTGGGGCATAAAGGTGAGCTCAAGTAGCCTTTATAAGTATGTTTTTAAATGAATTAATGATTTTTACTTTCTTGTGAGATGAACTGGGGGAAACATTAGTTACTCCTGACTTGGCAAATCTGTAACTTGTAGTAAAGGAACACAATGGAATTTGCTGCTGTCTGACATAGTTGACTCCAAAGTGGACATTGTTGAACACAGTTGAAAGAATATTCCCTAACTAGCTTTAGTTACATCTAAACTTTAAGTGGTCTTATTTAAGACTGCCTTGTGTAGAAATTGAAGTGTCTCCCCGGGACTTATTTTTAATAGAAGTTAGTTTAGGAGGGGTGTGGTTTTTTGCTTCCAGAGATAAGCGTGTGGGTCATGGCGGTTGATCAGCATATGCGTTAGTTATGTCTGACAAGACACTCAGAGGGAAGGTTAGTGTGGTGTATTTGTACATCTTAACAATGTCACAGTAAAGCTGTCACTGCAGCAGTAGCAGTTTACTTATATATAATGGCGTGTGTTCCTTACGGTGCTGTAACCTCAGGTTTCTGAGGAGTGCATTGTCTGTGGAATCTGAAATGGCTGCATTGCTGTGCTATAGAGCATTGTAGTAATCCACATTTGAACATACAGAGGTAACGTTTCTGTGAAAAAAATGGTTTATTGCGATTTGCTAGCTTGCTTTAAAAGTGCATGTCACAACTTGACCAGTTGAAAAAGTCTTAGGTTTTCACAAGATTTCTGTGACAAGCTTTCATGTGTCTGTGACAGATCATCTTGCTGCTATGGGGCAACTGCTTCTTTAGGTTCTATAGGAATGTTTGAAGGTCTTATGCTTCTGGCTAAATTGCCTTCAATTGAAATACTCAATAGAACTGAGTTGTGTTGTTGTGTTCTATAAAACACAAAAACAGTAAAGGTTGTGTTCTATAAGCTCTTCTGCTGTGAGGTTCAGGCATCTGTATGCATTGGCTTCTTGTGCTTATTGAGCATTAATAGAAGTTTTAGTGTCAGATCGTTAAACTTGACTTGAAATAGAAGATTGAGCACTGTTTGATATTAGAACAACTGATGAAGAAATTGAGCAAAATGCATCATCCTGCTGACAAAGCCCTTTATGCTGTAGGCTTATAAACAGCCTGTTCCACCATTGACCAGTCGTGCTTGATTGAGCATTACATTTCTCCTAATTGAGTGCTCAGATGATGCAGCCTTCTGCACTGTTGCTTGCAGCCATTCTTTTCATCTCCTTTGTTAATGATCGATGCTTTCACAAGCCATGCTGGTATTTCTGCATTTGATGGAAACAATGCTGTATATGCTTCTGATCAGGAAGATTCCAGCTATGAATGTGAAGTAGCTGCCATAAATGAGAAACTGGGAAATGGAGGTCGGGAAGGAGGAGGGAGAGTCAAAACTGCTTTTGCTGTTGGCTGATAACTTAAGGGGTGTCCCTCCACTGCCGCCTTCCCTTCCCTGTTGCCCATGCCCCAGCATGATCCCGTCTTGAAGGGTTTCAAGAAGTCTGGCTGCTTGACTTCATACTCTAGGAAGTCTACAGTCATAAAGGAAGGGGAAGAGAATACTGTTACGTGCATCCTCTCCCCACCTTGATAAGGGAGGATGACAGCTGCCCTGCGCTTTCTGGCTCTTCTCTGAAAAGGTGAAAGCTAGAGACCTGGACCTCATTCAGTATGTAAGTTTAAATTTAGAAATTTAATGGGGAATCATTAGATTAGTTAACTTTCATAATTACAGTAACTTAAAGATGCATCCAACAAAACTATGTTACTGAGAATTACGCTGGTAATAGACCCATAGGTTGCCTTTCAGCTTGCTTCCTACTTCTGTTTCGGGTATTTTGACAATAGACTTGTGAATAGTAAGCGTAAATAAAAAAAAACACTGGAGTAATAGGTGGTAGTCTTTCCCTTCTTTATGAAAATATTCTTAAAATTACTGCAGAAATGCAAAATCAGCAGGACTAGAGGACAAGTAGGTTGTAGTAGCTACTGCCAGTTCACTTTAAATGAACCTGGTTTTCAAGTGAGTAACTGTCCTAAGCTAGCCCATTACCTGGTATCTTCCCAAAGACTAATCCTGGGGTAGAACCCTCTTTTGGAGGAGAGTAGGGGTACCGAGAGCAGCGCGAGTAACGTAGCTTACCTGGGTGCTGATATCCAGTCCCAGACCTTTGGAATCTACCACAACAATGGTTAAAATGGTCTGAATCACCAGTGCAACAAAATTGTTGAAGCCAAACATCAAAGCATAACGCTCCATGCTTAGATTGACAGCAATCTGAAACCTGAAAATGAATGTGCAGGTTAGCGAAGCCATGGAGAACGTGGATGCTCACAAGTTACTTATGGGAGGAAGTTTGGGAACAATTTAATGTGCACAGTGGATTCTTCATAGGATAAAGCCTCTTCAGTCTTTGCTGTTAAGCTTTAACAACTTCATTTTGGCAGAAATCCCTTGTTTTTCTGGCTTTGGCACTTTTGTGCATCCTACTTATCTTTTACTTACTTCAGTGGATATTTTTGCTGGATGAAGACCTGTGTATGTTTGTTTTGATCACTTTGAGAATACTTTTACAGAGATCATTGAACAGCTTAATGCAGAGTAAGGTAGTTTCTGACTGGAGTAACCTATTGTAATGGTTGGGTCACATAATTTTAAGCATAGTTTTGTATAAGCTAGAAATATGTGCTGCTGTTGTGATCTATTTAAAAATACTATTTTAAGGGAAACAGAGTAAAATTTTGATAATTTTGAAAATACGGCATTTATGGATTTAAATTTAATTAGAACAGGTGTGTATTATACTTACGTTGCTATTGTTATAAGGAGCATATAGCATGCTTTAAACACAAGGTAACCAGCATAACATGCCCAGATGTTGTCAATAAAGTGCATGAGAAACAGAGAACCAGCATCCATTGCAGAGAAAATTCCCAAAGCCAGTTCTCCAGAAAGGTCCCAGTTTACTTTGACATATCCAACTGCCATGGCTGTTGCTGAACCTAAACATTTAAAAGAAATAATTACAACTCTGAAACATTATCATCCTTCTGAATCCATTGCATAACTGCGTAAATGGGTCATGCCAGGAGCTCTTTGAGACCGCTACAGCCACAATGGGCTTTGATCATGGTGTGGCTTACATTTTGTTAGTGGTGTCTTCTGCTCTGGGTTTTTTCCCTTGCTTACAGAGCCCTTACGGGCTAAAGTGCTCTGAGAAAGTGCCTCATGCCTAAAGCTGGAGGCAGCAGTGTACAGTCTATTGTTGTTAGTCCGTTTTTTGACAACTGTGAACAAAGAGAAGAACAATCCCACCAAACATTTTCTCCCAAAATATGCACAATGGAGTTTAATTTCTTCATGTAAAGATCTTTATGAAATGAAAATCCATTGCACTCCCTCATGCTTTGTTTTTTTATGAAAGCATCTTTTTCAGTTTCTGGTGGAAAAATCTTAGAACTGCATTTATCAATGCCTTATTGACCATCACATATAGTAAAAGCCCCTACTTGAGCATAATATGGTATAACAAACTCCAGTGTCCTGATTTTTTAAAAAATTTTTTCTTAATGATGAGGCTTGCTTTTTTCCCTTTCTGAATACTGGAGAAATACCATCTACTGCTGTAAGAAGGTTACTCAGCTATTGTGGGGTTTTTTATGTTCCTTTAGCACAGAGGCTTCTGTAAGTTTATGAAAGCTCTTTGAAACACATTATGCTGAGGTTAGTAGCTCAAATGCAGAGAGAAATCTGGTCCAGGCAGGTTATACAGCAGTGCGTTATCGGAGTCAAGAGTACCAGTTGCTCAGATGTTTTCAGGCAGACTAGTGCAAAATTGGACTGATCTGCTGGTTGCACGGGCTTTTTGAATTCTGACAAAGAGCACATCACTGCTATAACCAGAGGTTCCCAGTACTGCGAGTGCTTTGTGTACTCTGAAATAGTATCAAGTGCCAGAGGGTGTAAAAGCAAGAAAGCCCTTGGGAATCCTGCTGATAGTCTGAGAAGTTTTGGGTTAGCTTCAGTAAAATGCATTTTTCATGCTGATTGCAGGGAAGAGTAAACTGGGAGTTACCTGTAGAAATGTGAGATAAAGCTCCTGGTATGAAGGAGGCATAGCTGTGTAAATGTGAGCTTAAATTGAGGCTCTGTTGATACTGCCTGGTTATCTAAATGAAGAAGTTGCACTTCACCCGTATGTCTTCTGTGGCCAAAGAGGAATGTCATTTGGATGGATCAAGTAATGTAAAGAGAATCAGATTGGCTGGGGTTGGAAGAGACTCTGGAGACTTCCTAGCCCTGCTGAAAGCAGGGTCAACTAGAGCAAGCTGCTCAGGATGGTGGCCAGGTCTTGAACATCTCTAGGGATGGAGAGTCCACACCTCTGGCCAACCCGTTCCAGTGTTAAATCACCATTACAATATAAATGTTCTTGTATATTTAAGTGGAACTTTGCTTAAATTTGTGCCCCTTGCCTCTTGTCCTGTCACTGGGCACCACTGGGAAGAGTCTGTCTCTGTCCTCTTTACTCTTCCCCCTTCAGGTATTTATGCACACTAGTAAGATCCCTTGTTTAGTCTTGAGAAAACAATTACAGTGCTCTCAGCCTCTTCTTGTATGTCACGTCTGGAGGCAAACTCATGGATCAGGATACAGATGCAATCACAGTATTTGTTCAGGAGCACTCATCCTGAAATGATCTGTAATCCACTGTCTAAAGAGACCATCTAGAGCGGTGTATCTGTTAATATGCTCTTTAATTTTTGAACCACCTAGCTTTAGGTATATTTGAGGGACAAATAGGTGTCATTGCATGGGGTTTTTGAACTGCTTACTTGGGGTTAAATTCATGGTTCTAAACAGAGCTGTGAACTTAAACTCTCAAAAACTTTGCTGGAATGAGGCTCCCCTAAGAAGGAAAAGCTTATATCTATATATTTTTAAAGATTAGTTTTTAAGATCCCACTGATAAAGATGTACAGTAAAAATGTACTTTGCACACTATTTGTTTGGGTGTTATATACTGGAGGCTGCTGCTGTTGACCTTGGTCCTCATGGGAAATACAACGAAAGGCACCATTGCCAAAGAATGCCCTCAGCACAAGGTGAGTTAGAAGCATTACTACTAAGTTTTTACTTACCTGAAAAAGTTGCTATTGCTTCAACAGCTCCGTTGTACACTGCAGAGCTGTGAGAGGGGGCTC
>NW_010513779.1:0-2266 GCF_000687285.1 Phaethon lepturus
CACAGCTGCCAAAACATGGCCACGCAGACCCGGTACATGTGAATAACCTCTTCAGTCCACAGACAACAAACTCATAATTTTTTTCTACTTGTGAGGTAGTTACAGATGGATAAACCCTGTATTTTAATTCTTTGCCAAGGAACAGTGTCCAAATACAACTACCATGCACGACCAAATCTGCTATTACAGATTTCAAATGGAAAGTAAAAATAATACACAGATTCATCTTATGATGTTTATGAGACTGAAAAGTGTGTTTAGATTCTAGTTGGGTACTAGTCATTAAAACTTCTCTTATATTTTCACTTCTTTAGTTCAATTTGTGGTCCCTATTATTTATTTCTCTCCATGGACTAAACCCAAATTCTCACTTGGTTGTTTGCAAAAGTATTTTATAAATTCAGGAATCCAATTTCTCTTAAGCTCTGAAGTACATTTAATAAGGAGAATTCAATCCGTATTAAAAAGGACAGCAGTTCAAAACTGAAAATGATGCAAGTAATTTTCTTGAAAATCAGTTTAGAACCAGAATGCTTATATTGCTTTTGAGATGGAAAACAGAGTCCTGTATGAACATCTAGGACCTGGACACAGGAGGGAGAAAGTAATTCGAAACACAGGAGTCAAGATGCAAAGGAATGTCTTTATACGTCAGATATCGGTATGCCTAGTCTGGAATCACAAGGGAGCAGCTACTCCACCGTGAGTTTATGGTGTCCCATGAGAGGTTCTCCTGTGCTGCCCTGCACAAACGTTTCCACTGTTGCCTATAATCCATTACCATTTCCCAAAACTTCTCTGCGAAAGAAACCAGACGTTCTTAATTCCCAGAGGAGCATTGAGGAAGCAAAGACCAAAATGGGGTTATTGCAGTCCCTCCGTGGTCCATGTGAGACCTCTGTCTGTGCACTGCTTCGTAACCTCTTCTACCAAGTTAGACTGGCCCATTAGCAAAAAGAAGGGTTTATAAACAACATTCGTGAGAACTGTGGACACCCAGCTCCTTGGCTGGGAGGCTTGTGAGCTGCAGCTACTAATGGAACTCTACTCTGGCAGAGCTACTTGAATTATCTTTTGTAAATGAATTATCTGATGAAACAAGTTATCTGATCAAGCCTTTTGCAAACAAATAATTTACATCCTAGCTTGCTCTTTGTGACTATCTGCCACGGATATGGTTTGCATGAACTATTGTCAGTTAAGGTTTTGTCCATATCTTCTCATGTTGACGTGATATAGATACTGTTTGCTTAATGCCCACTGGTCCCTTACTGGATGTGCAAGAGTTTGGCCACAGAAATATTAAAAGAACCACAGGTGTCAAAGAACTGACTTTTTCATGTGATGTGTCCTCCCATCAATATGTGATCAGGTGACGTGTTCATGTCCTGTAGTGGGTGGGAGCATGAGAAACAGATACTCAGTGGATTTGGGGCTGTGAGTGGTGTCCTTTAAGGGACCAGACTGTACAAACAAGGTTGATCATGCTCCCAAAGTCAGAGAGTAAACTGCAGTACTCTTGTCTTCACAAAAACATCCTCCTTCTCACCCAGGACATAGAGACCCAGGTAGGAAGGCTCTACAGAGGGGTCTGGACAGGCTGGATTGATGTGCCGAGGTCAATTGTATGAGATTCAACAGGGCCAATTGCCAGGTCCTGCACTTGGGTCACAGCAACCCCATCCAACACTACAGGCTTGCATGTACCTTTGGAAAAGCAGCTGTAAAGCTGCCTGGCGGAAAGGGACCTGGGGGTACTGGTTGACAGCCGGCTGAACATGAGCCAGCAGTGTGCCCAGGTGGCCAAGAAGGCCAACAGCGTCCTGGCCTGTATCAGAAATAGTGTGGCCAGCAGGAGCAGGGCAGGGATCGTGCCCCTGTACTGGGCACTGGTGAGGCTGCACCTTGAATCCTGTGTTCAGTGTTGGGCCCCTCACTACAAGAAGGACGTTGAGGTGCTGGAGCGTGTCCAGAGAAGGACAACGAAGCTGATGAAGGGTCTAGAGGACAAGTCTTATGAGGAGCGGCTGAGGGAACTGGAGGTGTTCAGTCTGGAGAAGAGGAGGCTGAGGGGAGACCTTATCACTCTCTACAACTACCTGAAAGGAGGTTGTACTGAGGTGAATGTTGGTCTCTTCTCCCAAGTAACCAGCGATAGGATGAAAGGAAATGGCCTCAAGTTGTGCCAGGAGAGGTTGAGATTAGATACTAGGAAAAAATTCTTTACTGAGAGAGTGGTCAGGCATTGGAACAGGCTGCCCAGGGA
>NW_010513779.1:2314-4634 GCF_000687285.1 Phaethon lepturus
AGACAGGTAGATGTGGTGCTTAGAGGCTTGGCAGTGTTAGGTTTACGATTGGACTCAGTGGTCTTAAAGGTTTTTTCCAACCTAAATGATTCTATGATTCTATGACCTGGACATTGGCTATACCCTGGGAACCACAGACTCTTCATTCCCACAGACCTTTCCTTCTTTCTTCTGGTCTGGGATGATGCAAGTTTTTGTGGTCCCATCTACTTTGGGTTCAATGGGGACAGAAGAAAGAAAAGCACCTGACCCTTACAGTTTGCTGAGTTTTGATACTGGTTCTTCTCACCCCTGTATCCATTTTGGGGTTAACCTGTTGACTGTCATTCCTTGCCTACTCTTTGCAGTGTAAAATTAAGAGAGTAAGGCCTGCAAACGAGCACCAAAGAATGGATGATGGCCTCCAGCATTGATGGAGAAGCTTTTATAGAAGGAATAAATGATCGTGCAGGATTCCACATTGTTTGAAATACAGGCGGGACCACAATTCCTTTTTCTAGCCATAGTTGGGTTCAGCACAGTCAGATCACTCAGAATAAAGAGCTGTTAAAAGCAGCAGTGATGGTCTGTTTCAACAGAGAAATTACTCAACAGCTCTGCCTGGCACATGCTTATTCATTTTGCCCCTGCAGACACGTTACCAGCACAGAAAGGACCAGATCTGGTTAAGAGACATCATTCAGGTTAAAATAGGACAGCGGGTTTTCTGTCGTCCACCCATTGTCCCCACCCTGCCACTGTGAGGCCGTATGTCTTGGAGGAAGAAACCTTCAAGCAGTGGTTATTCTCTGAAAACTCTGCCTGGGATAGTTCTGGAAACTGCATTGCACTGTGGTTGGAATTTGCATATGTTTGGAAAGATGATTAATTTCCTTTTCTTTATTTAAAAAAAAAGAAAACAAAAAAGAATCAAACCAAACCCCAGCTAGGTGAAAGGGCCTGAAAATTAGGATCCCAGCTGCTCATTTGCAACTCTCATCAAAACCACTCTGAGTCACTTATTCTCTAATACTTTTGAATTCTGACACTTTCTTGCACACAAAATGTCATGGGCAGGACTCATTTCTCTGTGAGAAAAAAAAATGGAGTTTGATTTCTTAAAATGAGGTGATGAATGACTGAGTTTTTCAGATGTTACCCAGCAGCGGGCAAATGGTCGCAGTGGGAATTACTTTATTACTGCAGCCTGCCTTATCAAACCTGCATGGCAGCCCCACGTGTAAGCCCTGGGATACAGGCGCATTGAGTGCATCAGTGATAAAACTAGTTTTCTGAACCTAATTTGATTGAAACAGTGGGCGGCGGAGCAAAAGCTGGTGGCCAAGCAGCCGCCGGCTAGGGGTTGGCGTTTCGGCACGTAGCGCACACCTCTCGATGCTCCACGAGAGTCCCTTTCCTACAACGTCACCTTGCACCGCTACCGAAACCACGACCCGGTTTCACAGGTGCTGTGTGGTGCCCTGCATGGCAAGGACTGCTTCCTCCTCCACCGAGATGCTCGAGGAGGCAGATCCCAAACCCCGTGGGCATCATCACAGCCCAGGGCAGCAGGGAGTGTCCTTGCAGATGAGAACTGAGATTACAGGGAGGTTGCTCCTGTTTAATGATGCTGCCTCATCTTCCCTCTGCTTCAGTCCCCATCCAGATATGGTTGAAGATTTCAGGGTCAGATTCTCATTTGTACCGTGCTTTCTGTAAACCTTCTTAAAGAAGTAAGCGTCATCACATCAGGGACCAAGCTACAGGGCTAAATTTCATCCTCATAAGGCATTTGACAGCATGAAATGAGGAATTTCAGCATGCCATATTTTAGTCTCTCTCCTCTTTTGCATCAGCCAGGAGAGTATACATCACTGTATAGATAACCTCATGCACTGCTGTATTCCGTGTTTTGTTGTCCTGTTGAAGCCAGGGATGATACACAAACTTAAAACTGAAGGCTGTGCGTGTGTATGAGAAACTTGTATTTGCAGATTTTAACAGCTAGAACTGATAAGACTACAAAAGGAGAGTTATTTTTTTGTTTTCCAAAGGATGCTGTGAAGAACTAATTCTCAAATGTTTTCCAGAGAAGTCTGTGACATGTTTTTCTCTTTGTTTGCCACAGATCTTCAGTTTTGGAAATTCTGAGTGCTCTAGTGCAGTTACTCCTAATTTACTGCAGAAATAGTCAGAAAAGTATCTTTAGCTAGAGGTGAAAGAGGTTGACAAATCTCCAGTTGAGAACAGTTTTTGAGACAAGGATGAATATACCAAAGACTTCCTGGCAACCTTCAGAATTTCATAGAATCATACAATCATAGAATCATTAAGGTTGGAA
>NW_010513780.1:0-5492 GCF_000687285.1 Phaethon lepturus
CTCTGCAGAGCCCTCCTACCCTCCAGCATATATATGATATTATATGTTAACATAACATAATACATGCTATATGATGCCATGCCCAACATATAAAACTGGAAGAAGAAGAAGGAAGGAGGGGGAATGTTCAGAGTTATGGGGTTTTGTCTTCCCAAGGAACCGTTACATGTGATGGAGCTCTGCTTTCCTGGAGAAGGCTGAACACCTGCCTGCCCATGGGAAGGAGTGAATGAAGTCCTTGTTTTGCTTTGCTTGAATGTGCGGCTTTCGCTTTGCCTTTTAAACGGTCTTCATGTCAATCCACAAGTTTTCTCACTTTTACTCTTCTGATACTCTCCCCCATTCCACCTGGGAGGAGTGAGCAAGTGGCTGTGTGGGGCTTAGTTGACAGCTGGGGTTAAACTATGACAAATAGAAAAACGGATTCATTCTGATGGTAAGTTTCATTCCTGTTAACAAGAAGCTAAATTCAGATTTTTTTCTTGAAGTTTCTTTCTGGGGCCACCCCCTGACATCTACAAAGGTATCTGTTGTGGTTGAACTCAGCAGGCAGCTAAACACCACACAGCCATTTGCTCAATCCCCCACAGTAGGATGGGGGAAAGAATCAGAAAAAAAGGTAAAACTTGTGGGTTGAGATAAAGACAAGTTAAAAGGACAGAAAAGGAAGGGAAAATAGTAATAACGATAAAAGAATACACAAAACAAGTGATGCACAATGCAATTGCTCACTACCTGTTGACTGATGCCCAGCCAGTCACCGAGCAGCAGCCCCTGTCCCCTGGCCAACTCCCTTTGGTTTTATTGTTCTGCATGACATCATATGGTATGCAATACCACTTTGGCCAGTTTGGGTCAGCTGTCCTGGCTGTGTCCCCTGCCAGCTTCTTGTGCACCCCCAGCCTCCTCGCTGGCAGGGCAGTGTGAGAAGCTGGAAAGTCCTTGACTCAGTGTAAGCACTGCTCAGCAACAACTAAAACATTAGTGTGTTATCAACAGTATTCCCATCCTAAATCAAAAACACAGCAGTATATCAGCTACTAGGAAGAAAATTAACTCTATCCCAGCTGAAACCAGGACAGTATCAAAGCCTTCATAACCCTACAAGAACCACTCAGCTAGAGAAAAAGAATGGGACAGTTTGCAGGAGCTGCAGATTGAGGCAATTATACACTTGACTGCCCAGTCTTGGCACATGATGTTGCGTTGTCCTTGTAAGATAGACTGAAGTTCAGTTATGTGTATTTAGGGGTAGAGAACAAAATACCTGCATCAATCTTTCAAACAATATACTTTTCACACCCTGCAAACTATTAAGATATTTATTATTTATGCATAATGTTGCTCAGGTTTAATTTCAGAAGGAAGAACATTGAGGAGTATTGATCATTTTCCCATATTCAAGAAAAATCACAGAACCACAGAATGGTTGAATTCTAGGGATCTCTAGAGGTCATCTGATCCAACTCTCTGCTCAAGCAAGACCACTTCGATCCAGTTGCCCAGGACCATGCCCAGTTGGTTTTTTAGTACCTCTAAAGAGGGAAACTCCACAACCTCCCTGGGCAACCTGTGCCAGTGCTTGGTCACCCTCACAGTAAAGAAGTGTTTCCTTATGTTCAGATGGAACCTCCTGCATTTCAGTTTGTGCCATTGCCAATGGTGAAGGACAAATCTGTCACCAAAGTTTATGGAAGGACTGATGTAAAATCAGGTCTCAAAACATGACTTTGAATATAGATGTGCAGACTTCAGTGTGTACCATTTACCATTACATTTCTTTGCTTTAGCCTGTAAACTCTGGACAGTGCACACAATTTAGGCTTACAGAAAAACAAAGTAAAAATTAATGTCTTAAGAAATTTGTGTTTACAACTATTTACTTTAGCAGAAATTTGCTTTAGTGTATAAACTGAACCTTCATTTATCATGAACTCTGTAGAAGCAAAAGAACAATTTACATTTTTATGTTTTCTAATTGCATATCGTCAACAGCTTATTAGAAGACAAAATTTACTTATAATGGCTAATTTTTACATTTGCATACTGTTTAGCATATAGCTGTCATTATCCATGGTAAAGGATCTTTGAGTCAAACAGTGCCCTCAAACATTCATTGCTTAAGAACATGCTGGAAACAAGAAATGAACAACCCCATTTAGATGATAATGAAGTATTGGTGAATATATATCCTGACATGGTTACTCTCATTACAAGGTGTACCTACTATATAATCTGATCATACCACATGAGGACTTATCTTTAAGCCAGTGAGGCTGATGCAGAGCCATTTCAATGGAGCATGGAGTTCACCCTAAGAAGTTAGTTTCCCCCCAGTTTGCACCAAGAATGATCATTTCTGTACTTCCAGTTCCTCCCCTCTGCCACACTGTTTTCACATTATCACATCAGCACTTTTCTCAACAATCTTATGCGTGTCATGACAATTGTTTCCAGTGGCATTAAGGCCTTCTCTAAATCATTGATTTCCAAGCAAGAACCAACATGCTGAAGCTGTAGTCCACATTTTGCCCTCTGAGAATCCTCTGGTACACTCGGAGACTGCCTTAGAGAACAACGACCCAGTGAAAAATGTGATAGATATACAATGGCCAAATGGCGATGGACAAATGTTAATGACATAGATTTCCTGCCCACGCTTAAATGTAATTCCACCACAAGATGGTCTATTTCATTAAAAACATACTGAAAAAGTTCTCAAAACCCCTTATTCTAGAAAAGCTAAGAAGTATGCGTAAGAATCACATTTCCTGTTTGTTGCTATCAGTGTATTGAACTATGCTGTTTCCCCCCAGACTTGAATCAGAGGCCACCAGTTAGGATGTCTCATTGCACAAACTTTTTTGGTCACAGTTCACAAACCAACGCTACTGGAGAGATCCCAAATGCCCTCAGGAAAATCTACTTCCAGTTTCCTAGCATTTTATTTAAAGCATCCTGCCTGTGAATGTGTTACCAGTTTAAAAAAAGCTTATGACCCAAAGTCATGAGCGCCTCATTGCTAGTAATTGGCCTCAAATCAACTTGGTTTTGCCTCGCTCATTTGTCAGTAGCTCAATTAATTGCAGATTCCACTCTTGCTAGGCAACGGCAGGAAAAAATGAGTGAGAATATTGCATTGTCATGAGATCTCAGAGACCATTCCTTCTTAGTGAAAGAATTTTATATTGCCAGCTTCTATAACATGCTACTTCTGAAGAGAGATTATTGGCTTCCTTTGGTGCTGTCTGTATTCCCTCTTTCCTCCCCAAATCCCTTCCTGACTCCCTCCCTTGCCTCAATGAACATCATTCTGGGCATCAGCCATGCCACCCTACAGGGCTTGCACCCCATAGCTGCACCCGGTACCTGCAGTCATTGCATAGCATGAAGAAGCATTTCACTTCTTGATTACACTATTAATAAGAGGTAAACGAGAAAAGAAATTGGAAAAAAAGAAGATTGCTTTTAAAGTTGGATTTTAGTTGGAAGAAGCTTCTGGAGATCTCTAGTCCCAGGCAAAGTTTCTCAAGGGGCACAAATGCACACCAGTAGTGGCAGGAGGTTGCTCGTGTTTTGTCTACTGCTATGTTAGGACTATTTACAGCAATACTGAATCAAGATAGTGAAGGCTTTCTTTGCCAAGACAAGAAACAAGATCTGTGCTCAGCGAGATCAGTTCACGCCTATTACAGGGAACTGCAGGAAACCTGGAGTGTAGAGCATATTACTGTCCCTGACAGTCAGATTTTCACTCAGTCTTTTCTCATTCTGTAGAAGTATTGATACCTAGCACAAGGTATACATAGCAACTGGTTCACTCCTGCTTTGCAGTTTTCTCAGGGATTAATATGCCAGCTCACTATTTCAGTCTCACTACAGGCAGTGTGCCATGCCATCTACACCATGCAGAGACCTTGGCCTACAAGCCCTGCAGGTGTGTGAAGGCAGGAACATTACCCAGGGCTGAAGTATTTCATAAATGAGAAGCCAATGAAGCAGGGATTCTATAGGGTGTTCATGGCCCATCACAAAGCAGTAAGGTCATGGACACTGTATAAAGTCTTTCATGCACTAGGATGGACTGTACTTAATTTCATATCACCCCAAGTCACCCAAAACAAATACACTGGAGATCCAAGTTACTTCAGCACTAACTGCTTCAAGGTACCAATCTAGTCCCATCCTTCCATGTAGGCAGATCACAACTGTCCAAAAAGGACAATGAGTTTCTGAGGATCTCTGAGCTATGTGGTGGTTGGAACAAGCTTGAGAATGAGCAAAGTAATGTGACTTTCAGAACCAATTTTGGCATAAATGACCCACTACTCTTTCAATAGCCTGTAGGACAAACCCAAAGCTGCCTAATTTTATCCTTCCAAGCCACCAGTCTGCACTACCTTCAAATGCCTTGCCAGGACTGCCCTGATTTTTCTGATTTGTTAATTTAATTAGGAACTTGCCTGGGAAAGTTGTAAAGGATTGTACCTCAAAGCTGGATGTGATCCAGCTGTTAGATGGCAAATGAATAGCTCTGGGGCTCCTTTTTGATTCTATAATTCTCCAGCATTGAACACAAAATGGTCCAATCCAGCTGCCTGTTCCAGGCTCCAAACTGATGTTACAAAAGGCCACAAAATTATTCCCAAGTAAGAAGGGAGTTTGGACTGTTGCAGTTTCTAGTTTTCAATGCGAGAATCAAGAGTGCAAAGCATACACTTCCGAGAAAACAGATCTTAGTATATGAACTCAAACATCTCAAAAATCAATTACATTTTCTTGCCTTGCCCAGTCTTGCCTATAAGAGCATTGTACTGGAGTTCCACATACTATCTTTTTTTTTTAGATCTCTAGGCACAAAAATGATAAAGAATGTGTGTCATATTTCTTACTGTACAACATGACATATTATCATTGCATCTTCAGGCATCATAATACAAGTATCTTTCTGAATCACTTATATCCTCACTTCAATTTTTCCTACCAATCAAATCTTGCTACAGGCCCTTTGCTATACCCCCAAAGTACGTAAGTGCCTTACAAATGAAGGTGAGATCCTCTCCACATTATCTACATTCACAGCTAGTGCAGCAGCAAGAAAGATATACAGGTGTGACATATCTCTGAATCATTTGAATTTCTGGTAACACACTCATGAAAATAAATGGTAAATTCCACTGGATATGATCCAATGAATTAACAGAAAGAACTAACTTGTCATATAGGAAAGCTTTAATAATTAGGATCATCATATTCTTCCTGCAGTCGTATACAACCACCTCAGATTCCCTCCATCAATTTTAGGATGTTTACTTCAAATTTATGCTCATGCACTTGGGATTGTAGCCTGTCCCAATGTTTTCACATGCTGCATCCTCAAATCTCTTTCTGTTTTCTTGTAGCCCTTCTGAGAACATTTCTCCAAGCTTATCCCCATCTCAGAGACCAACACCCATCTCAGCACAACCCCCTTTCAGGTAGCTGTAGGGAGC
>NW_010513781.1:0-14435 GCF_000687285.1 Phaethon lepturus
CTGGGGAGACCTTATTACAGTCTTCCAGTACAGAAGTACTGGAAAGGGGGACTATAGGAAAGATAGGGTCAAACCTTTTAGCAGGGCCTGTAGTGATAGGACAAGGGGTAATGGTTTTAAACTAAAAGAGGGCAGATTTAGAGTACATATAAGGAAGAAATTTTTCCCACTGAGAGTGGTGAAACCCTGGCACAGGTTGCCCAGAGAGGTGGTAGATGCCCCATCTCTGGAAACATTCAAGGTTAGGCTGGATGGGGCTCTGAGGAACCTGATCTAGTTGAAGATGTCCCTGCTTATTGCAGGGCGTTTGGACTAGATGACCTTAAAAGGTCCCTTTCAACCCTAAGGTTCTATGATTCAAATACAGTCTTGAAGAAGTTTTATTCATTGTTCAGGCAATGCCCTTAATAGTGAAACATGAGAGGGGAGAATGTATTCCATAATTACTTCTTAATGGCAGCTTCATCTTGGAGGGAAAAAAAAAAAGTGCTGTAATTATTTAATCTAAAAATAAAGATAATTTGTAGAAAGCAATACTGAGTGCATGGAAAGGTCAAATGTTGAGCTTCAGAATAAAAGGGAGCTAAGTATGTCTAGGCATGTGTTAACTGTGTCTTTAGAGGTAGATAGCAGAGGTCTTTAGCTGTATGGGGAAGACAACTAGTTTTTCATTCAGTTAATTAAAAAAATAACCTTACCTCAGAGCTTGAAGTAGATTTGAACAAATCATCTTTTCTGTGTTTAAATTTTGTTTCCTAAAGGCTGAAACTGTTTTTAAGCAGAGATGTCAAATGAATTTTGAGAAGAGTATTTTTAGTTTGTTAAGCCTACATTGACTTTCTGTATCTCAGTGGTTGGCTTGTTTACCTGCAGTAATAAAACATTTTGGGTTTTGTAAAACTAACCTGTCTTATATTTACACAATCAATCAGGCTCGTTTATGTTTTTGGATTAGTACAAAACTACTTTCTCATGGACCTATGCTGCGTCTGTCTAAAAGAGCATGGGACCATGTATATACCTCCATCGTCTGTGGGAGAGAGGAGATCTGTAGCAGAAAGCCTTTGCATGCAGATGTCTTAGGCTGTAACCTCAGTCACTACACACGTTCCTTTTCTTTTGTACTAACCATTTGCTCACTGGCAATGACTTCTGCCTACCTGAATCTGGTCCTGATGTATAACACGGAAATACTGTGTTTTTCCTATCTATAAGTTATGTTGGTCTGTTCCACTCACTGTCAAATAGCTTTGGCAATCAACAAGGTGACCACAGTCTGTAGGTTTTAAGTCAACCAGAACTTTTCATTTTATTCAAAATTCATCACTTATGTTGGCTTCTTTTGATTCCTATGCTGTTCCTTATTGACCTGCTGTAGCTGTTTTTATTTCTTTTGCATACCAGATTGCTTTGACTGCATTAATATGCTGAGAACAAATATTTTTATAGGAATGGAGTATCATTTTTTCTTTTTTGCTACAAGCATGTCATATAAAATACCTGGCAGCTTGAGAATCCCAGAGATATATTATGTGGTGCAGAAGTTAAAAACCTGCTTTTGTTGCAATGGGTGGAAACTATTTCAGGTGCAATGTTAAACACAAGTTACAGAATACATTATTTTGCTTACAAGATGGTCTTCGCAAAAACACAATAATGTGAAAATAAGGGAAAGGATTATTTTGACAGCTTAATGACTTGTTTACTGTTCCTTTTTGAAAAGTTAATATCTTTGAATATTTTCCACTTTTGATGAGGGAGTTTTTGTCATGTCCTTTTTTGCTAAAGTAGCATTTCTCCAACTTCAGATATGGCTCCTATTACAGTTACAGTAGACTTAATTATAGAAAGGGAATAACTCTTCAGAATGGATTTAAAATTACAGAAGTTGCTTGACTACATTTCAATGCTGATTCTACAAACAGCTCCATATGTTATATTTCTGTTCCTATGAAAATGAGCTGCATGCCAAACTGGGCACCCTTTATACAGAGAAAGGAAGATCAGCCCTGTACTAGCATTTGTATCAGCTAAAATATTTCTACTTGCCTGTTGTTCAGTGTAAGAGTAACAGAAATAAAGATCTTTGGGAAATCACAGTGCTTATTTCTCACCCCATGAGAAAATTTTACTTTAGGAAAACAGGTAACGAATAAGAAAGGAGTACAGGTACTGCTTTAAAAAAAAAACAACTATCCTGCTTTGTTCCTCTGGAAGGCACTGATTTCCATGCAAGCAGAGTTAGTGCTGAGCTCTTTCAACCTATTCCTGTCCCTAACTAGTTCCTCCCTTCCATTTCTGGACTTTTCTGTGAGCCTGATGAAAGCACTTCACCAGATAGTGTTGCTTAGGTTATACCATTTTATTACTGACATTGTTCCTTTTTGATACTTTGGTATCCTAAATGTGTCTACAACTTCCATGGCTCTCTGATACTCCCCGTATTGACAAAGCAGCTCCTTGGCTGTTAAAAAGCTTCTCTGACAATGTGTAGAGCATCCTGGAGATGTCCAATGCTTTTCTTTAACTCGCCATAAAGAGCAGCCTCTAGATTATATAGCAGATGCATTAAGTATTAATGTTTCACAAGTAATCAACAGATGCATGAATCCAGTTGAGTCAGTTTTTGTTATTATCAGCATTTCTCACAGGATAGCTTCAAAACTTACATTTTGAAAAGCTGGCAGTTATAACCTTGTGCAATTTTCTTTTCCCTCTTTCATTTTTATCTAAATCCTTCATAAGGAGTACTTTAATTTACTTTTAATTTACTTACTTCAGAGAATTAAAATATTGATAAAATTGGGCATGGGGGATAGATCTAATGGGAAACAAAACAATGTTTTGAGGTAAAATGGCTTGTGAAGGGGTCATAGGTGTAGTACTTTCAGTCAGCCCCATTTGCTTAGCTGCATATAGAAAGTCTGACCAGCATTGGTGTATACAATTATCTTATAACCTCTATATATGCATGTCTGAACTATGCACAAACACTTTGAGTATGTAGTGCTGCATGATTTTAGTACACATATTGGTAAACGTGGCCAGTTAGACATGTTACAGTCACAGACCTGAACTTTTTCCAGCAGCTGTAGTCTTACGGGGAGGCTGTCATGTCCCCCAGAAGGCAAAGAACAGCAAAACAACGCCTTCCTCTCCCCTCACGCAGGTGGCAGGGGCAGCTGTTGATAGCCTGGCTTCCTTATTCAGAAGCATTAATCTTTTTGGTACTCCTTTTGCAGCATGAGGACAAACTGGGAGTATTCTGTCTTGTGTTGAGAGAAGAAATTAGCTCACTACCCGTTTTGCAGGTGCAGGTCCTGGTTTCAGCTGGGATAGAGTCACAACAATGTAGGCAGATGCCTAGAACTTCAGCTGTATTAGTATAGGCATTGCTGTGCTTGCTGTCCATGGGTAAATACCGATAAGTGCCATGTAAGTATGCTATAGAATGAGTCACTGCAGTTTATTAGAGTGACCAAGCACTCTGTTGAATGTAACAGGATGACATTGGTTCATATTCTTTCAGGAAAAAACTCCTGAAAACATTTTTATGGACTTCTTTCATTAGATGCCTCCATTTTGGGGTCTGTGAAAAGCAATCCTAAATGAAGCATCCGGGTTCACTGCAGAATCCTTTTTTCTGTTTCCTTGACTGATGGGAGAATAATCGTTTTGTTTATCTTCTGCTGTCCTAGGCAGCTGGTAATTCCTATTCTCCTTTTCTCTCTAGGTTGTTTTTTCCTTCTACAGGATAGATTGGAACCACAGACTTAATCTTCTCCTACTTTATATCCTATGCAGCCACTTACAGGTATGTGTATAGTGTCACCTTACCAAAATGGCAATGCTTTACACAGATATAAATTAGAAGCTACAAGCAATACAAGCAATATAAAGAGGAAGATAGGAGATAATCAAGTCACAGGGAGAGAAAGAAACTATGTCTAGGTCTTGTACCATCTGGACACAATTTTTTTCGTTTCTGAGTTTAAAATATCTGTAGGTGCTGAGGCATCTGAAGGTTCAGTGGCATATGCCATTTTTATGCGAGGAGCAGCTGAGTCCCAGATCGGAGATTTACTAGCTTTTAAAGGGAGGTACTCCTTAAGAGACTGGAGCAGACAGATTAAGCTTCTTACTTTCAGAAGCTGCCTTTATAAAAGAAGTTTTCTGTTATTTTCTTCACCTCCAACCTGTCCTTTGCATAAAGCTATGTCAGCTTTGGTGTTTGGCTATGTGCGAGGACAGGGGAAAATGTGGTTGTGGAAGGATATTGCCTGTACTGGTCATTCAGAGCTCTTTGTTGGAAGGACTTGAGATAAAGCTGGCTGTAATCTGCTCAGGCTGAAAAAGGCTAAGCACAAAGCTTTAAGACATCTAAAAGCAGGCTGCAGAAAGAAAAGGAGCCTGAGGAGGGCTTGTAACAGCAACGTCCTACAGAGTAGGCAGTGAATCATCACATTGACTACATGATACCCCATCTATTTGGATCTGTTTATTATAAAAATCAGATATTGTGTCTCATACCTTTCACAGCTGTGCAACACCAGTCACTTGAAAATTCCTTAATGGGTTTCCAATCTCAGAATACCACCTCTGACTGTCTTTTGCCCCTGCCTTGTTTTTACGTGCTTCGGTGGAAGGATAGCATAATGCCACTTAGTGTAAAATGTGCCTGCAATGGTAAGAACATAATAAAGGTTTTGTTTGTTGTGCTGCCATATAGCTGAACCAAGACATAAGACAATGCTGAGGCAAGACATTGCTGTAGACTCTTTACTAAGGGAACTACAAGGTAGACAAAAATAATTTCTCACAGGTCAGCTCATTAAGGATGCTACCGAAGTGTGGGGGAAAAACTGGCTCCTGAGTTATTTTTTTCCTTTCCTTTTCTCCTTTTTTTTGTTGGTGGGAAAGTAGAACCAAATTTGCTTAATGAGCTTTGGCATGAAAAATTATCTTTATTTCTTCCTTCCTACTATTTTCTATAAAAATAGAGCTGAGGGAGCAAGGAAGAGCACCTCGCAAACAAATGGGTGTGTTCAGAGGGAAACGACCATTAGTGGGGAATAAAAAGTGGCAAAATAGCTCTTCCTACTCTCCCCAACCCCTTCCTCGAGATAAAGCGAATGTCAGGGCACAGTGGGGCCAGGGTCCACAGTGGCGGGGGCTCCTCTGGGGTGTGCAGGTTCTCACAGCCAGGGATCCCACCACCCCAGCCAGGGAGCAGGGCAGGCCCCTGGGGTTTTCTTAACCATGTCATTGGTGGGTGAAATGATACCCAGCACTTACAGCTGAGAGTTGCCTCCAGTCTTTCTTGTTTTCTTTTAAAAAAAAACATTTTCATCTGTGACTATTTCTTACCTTATCTTTTTTCTGCACTATTTTGCAGGACAAGGAGACTGTACTTTTAGTGGTCCCTACTACATTTACGCTGTCATTATGTGAAACGGCTGAAATAGAATTAGTATGGTGAGCCGACTTGGAGCTGCCCGGCTGCCACAGTGATTTTGAAGTATCAGTTATCTGGAAAATGTTTCATACCTCTGCTAAAACATCCACTTGTGGTCTGGGTAGTGTTATGCAAGTATTCCAGTGTTATTGCTGGTAAGAAAGGTGTCAGAAGGATGCTTTGAGCTATGTAACAGACTATGGTGTAGTCCACAATGTTTTCTTTCTTGGCAGAGCTGGCCCATAAAATCCCTGCCTCTCCATCCTATCCTCTGCCCTAGACTTTCATTCCCATGCCTGTGCTGCAGTTTGCTCAGTTGTGCTCAAGTAGGTTTGTGAGCTCTGCTGAAAACAAGATCTGGTCTGATTCAGGTTAAAAAGAGAGTGTTTTTTAAATCCGTATCACTTCAGGAGGTCTAGTGATAGAGGTCTACAATATCTTCACTGACTTGAGCAAATACTTACCAGCTTGGTAAAAACTTAGTCGAATCCTGTTTGTAATCTGCCCTTACAGGTTTATTCTGTTTGAAAAAGATTTTAAAATGCAGCAAGCTGATAAGACTGTTTTTCAAGAAGTAACACCCACATGTTCTGGAAGTAATTTACTGCTGACCAAATCTGCAAGCTGCAACAGCTAGGGAAGATGCATGCACGGATGAATGTCTGCATTTTTGACATATTTTTGAATTTGAAATACTACAGCGTTTATTTCAGTTTTCGAAGTACTGAACATTCACTGAATTGCCACTTAACGCTTCTGAGCACAAGTCCTTTTATTTCCCTTCCAAAGGATGCCAAATTAAAACAGTATCACGTTTGCTCAAAATGGCATTGGAATTACAGCCGGATGTCACTGTTTCTCAGTCAGCACTTCAGGTCAGTCTCCCTCTTCTGCTAGCCCGCTCGAGCCTGGAAATAGTCCTGCTGCCTGCAGCACACCTTGGCAGGAGCTGAGCGATGTTTAGCACAAGGGTAGCTACTCAGATAACCACCAGATCAAACAAATGTGGGAGTGTGTGGACACATCCTGATTCGGAAGGAGAACTGCACATAACTAAGGGGCTATTTCAGTTTTCAAGGTCTAGAAATAGGATTGCAAATTTGCTCTAGTCCCAATCAAACAGCTGGATGGAGTCCTCCTCCTCCACACAATACCTTCCGTGTAATGGGAGACGACTTCTTTTCTTCTTTGTTGGAAAAAGAAGGGGGAAGAATGGTTTGGCTTATGCATTCCTTTCTTTTTCTCCTGGCTGTTGGTTGTTAGCTGTCCTTAATGTGAGAAGGACTAGAGGTTTCTCAGCTGGGCAAGGAAAGCATATATTCCCAGATAGGAGGACTTTGGCAAAACTAGGAAAGAACTTACATTTTTTTCCTGGCCAAATTAAATAGAAATCTCACACTCCACCTTCTCTCTCTAATCTTGATTCTCAAATATGTGAATAGGCTTGTGACTAAGTGAAAAAAATTCACTCTGTTTCTAAATGGTACCATAACTATTTAAAACAGCTGAATACAAAATGAACACACTTACTTGCAATAGTCTGAAAACATGTTTCACTGGTTCTACTTCCGGAAACTCTATATTCGGTAGAAATTCTAGCTTCTTTAATTGCATTTTTCCCTCATGTTTTAAGAATAAGGCTTTCCAAAATGCTACTAACAAATACATCTTGCCACTTTTTAAATTCGGTTTTCTCGAATACGTTTAGAGAGGCAGAATTGAAGAACAAACGTGTCTCAACAGTGTCATCTAGTGGCAAAAATACATCCGAGGCCCTTGACAGAGTAGCAGCAGCCTGAGCTGGCCAGCTGGCCAGCACCTTTTTTACACACGGCTAAATGACTAATCCACAGATTTGGACTTTTTCTGGGAGGCCTCCCTGCAGGCGACTTGAAGACTTTTTCCACCCAGAACAGACGAGAAAGTACTCTAGCAGTTTGCACGGGAGATGATGAGGCCATCCGTGTTGCTCTGGCGGAAGTGGTCCATGCTTTTAGTTCAGTTGCTAAGAAATATTTGCCCTTTGCACACCTAAAAATACTTCCTGTATAGTGGAACCATAAAGAGAGATTGGTATCTTCCAAGAAAGAGGTGTTCTTTAAGCTAGCCTGACACAGAAAGTCAAACTACACGAGCATCATGCTCTATGAATCCACTATGAATTTGTGCTTTGTGGGGAACTGGTTGAGTGAGTGGAGAATGTTGTCTCCGTTAGCAAAGCTAGTAGAAACAATTCAACAACTAGGATATTTTTAAAAAGACCAGATAGGAAAAAAACCCACACAAATAAACTTTTTGTTTTTTCCAAATAGCTTCACTTTGCTTATGTTTGAGCTACTCTGCTCTGGTGTGTTCACTACACTGCAAAAATCCAGCCTACTAGTCATCAAGATGTGGATCACAGGATCATAGAATAGAATAATAGAAAGTCATCATCTTCAGTTCATCATTAGGCAACATGAGATGTATTCCCTCAGTCAGAAGAGAGGTAGTGTACCTATAGACAGCACACGCGGCTGCCCAGCAGCACTGAAGTGTTGATAATGAATGTAAGTATTGAAGCTGGCTTGATTCTTGGGGGCAAAGTTTTATGCAAATGAGATACAACGTTATGTGGCAGAGAGATATGCCACAACTGTGCTCCCTTTTTTGGAGATCTTAATCTCAGGCCTTAGAACCATGTCATTGAATTTACTGTCCATTTGGGAAAGAAAGCAGAAGAGAGTTGAGTGGGTTTTGTACTACTCTCGTTCAATCCATGCTGTCTCACAGGCATTTATGATCTTGTGGCCTACAGTTCTATTAAAATCCTCCTTTGTACTTGCAGTCTGATACTGGGTGTTCACACTGCAGCAACCAGTACTAGTAGAGGAGACAATTCCATTTCAGTCTTCATGCCTGGAAGTTAAAAAATTAAATAATCAGAAGCAATTTATCAAAATTTACAAATCAGCAGAGAGTATGAAATCCATCAAATATTACAAATCCTCTTTATGAAATCATAACAAATCACACAAATGATAATTTCCATCATGAATGCTAATCAACCACTAATTTTCAATAAGCTTTGGATAGCATATGAAAATGCAATTTTTATATAATGGAAAAATGCTCATAAATGTTCAGTAACCTTAAAGGCCATGACCACAGTTCTAAAGTGATAGTCATAGAAAAATTGTGCGTCTTTCTGCCATTTAGAATGGCAGTTCATATGCTCTGCTTGGCTTGTGCTATTAGAATCCTTAGCAGAAACTCAGACAGATGTAACAAAGCTGGTAGAATTAAAGTTGAAAGACATTAATAAAAAATCGTTAGGGCTTTTCTTTAAAAAAAAAAAACAAAAACCTATAAATTTCCTCATGTATTCTGTGACTATTCCATTGTCTGGAATACAATGTACATATGCGCTATCTTTTTTAAGTGGACCTAAATGATAGCTGGGTAGGTCAGAATTACTTGAGAGGAAAAATGAATGTTTTTAAAGGTTTTTTTCTCCTCCTACAATTTGGCATATCTTTATTTTAAAAACTGTAGCAAGAGACTCTGCTCATGCCTTTTATGGTTTCACTTGCATCTTCATTTGTAATTTCATCATACAGTAAAACAAAACTGAATCTCAAATTTGAAGTACTAAATATTTACCATTTCTTATACAGCCTTTCATTCATAGGTTTCAACATATTTTAGATAGCCCTAT
Source organism: Phaethon lepturus (assembly GCF_000687285.1). Lineage (NCBI taxonomy): Eukaryota > Metazoa > Chordata > Aves > Phaethontiformes > Phaethontidae > Phaethon > Phaethon lepturus. The sequence goes on from NW_010513781.1 coordinate 9,153, forward strand.
TCCCCCCTATTTCGCAGGCAAGTCAATGGTCAAAACCAGCTTCATACAAGGCACAATTTAAAGCAGGTAAGTTAAGTTCCTGTTTTCAGCAGTCCTAGACGAGGAGCTTATTCTGATTCTGCATGGAGACAGACCATGCTGGGAGTGAGAAAGGATGAATATTCTCCTTATTGCGTGACGCCATGTTCAGTAGAGCCACTGGCACAGCCGAGACTGGCTCCAGAGAACTGTCTTTAACTGTCTTGAGCCCTGAGCCTGCAGTCGACAAGCTCCGAGTGTGAAGAAAACTGCGGTGCCATACTTTCTGTTGCAGAATTACTCTGCTAAGCTTGCGAGCTGCTAACCAAAGAATGCTGTAGTGTTGTCTGAGTGTCAGAGTTTTTTGACTGTAGATGGCACTGCAAGGTAAGTGCAAAGGTGTGTCTACTCGCTGTGGGAATTTTATTCTCTTGAGGTTTTTTATCTCCCAAACACTCTGAAATCAGTGTTTGGAAGATCAAAAAAAAATCGAGAGAAGTTTTTAAGAGCTAGAAAAGACCTAGAAAGAAGTATGGTAAGGCCAGAGGAAACCTGTCCGGAGGTGATGTAAAGGGAATGGCATGCTATCTTTGCCAACGTACTATTTAATGCAGAGCTATCCCATTTTGGGAACCAACACCTCCCACAACAGCGGTGGGTAACTGCAGAGATGGACAGGAGTGGTGACTCCAGTTGGAGCAAGGTCCCCAGGTGCCACTTCAGCTGGGCCATGACCTCCTGCAGGAGATACTGGTAGACTCGGAGAGACAGGCTGCACCCCGCTGTGCCCAGTGCTGCGATGTGCACCCTGACCCACGGCACTTGGCACTGTACGGGGTGGTAGGTGGGCACCCTCTGCCACACAGGCTAATCACAGCGGGACTATACGGGCAGCAGCAATCCCCAAGCCAGTATATCTGGCGCTCAGTGCCAGAGAAGGTGTCAGATGCCTTCTTCAGGGGTAGCACTGACATGCTGCATCGAAATCAGCTGTACTGCAAACTGGATGTTTACCTGCTCTACAAAAAGTTAAAAATAACCACCTCTTTTTTCCTATAATCAGGACAAGGCAAGAAAGGCATTTCCTCTCTGTTCCCACAAGTTCAGAAGCTATGAACAAGATCCTCCATGCCTCCTAACCACCAAGTTCTTTGCCTTTCCCAGCTGTGAGACGGCCACAAGACCAGCAGTGTTACTTGCAACGACTATGGAGTCTGAGGTGCGTATTGGAAAGTCCTTAGGAGTCCCAGGACAACATCCTTGATTCTCATGTCTTTCCATCCATCCGTTCCTCTCCAGAGGAGGCTGATGATAGCACGCAGCCTTGCACATTCTATTCAGGAAGATCAGGGTGAAAGCTATGCAGGAAAGACAGACCACGAATTGCTGCACTTATACAATAAACTTCTCACAGAATTAGAAAAAACTTTGTTTAAAGTCATATTCTTCTGCAAAATATTTCACATCACAACAGGTAACATCCACTTCACATGTCCTGCAGTTTCTGATTGTATTGAAGATCATACTCCAGTCACTGCAAGCAGCTGTCCCTTGAACAGTTCCCACAAATGATCGTCTTTTACTGCCGCTTCGTTTTATGTCTGTTGTGCCCTCTCCCACAGGTTTTTGCAAAACTCTTTTTTTTTTTTAATATGGCAATTCTGTACAAAGGTGGGACAGTGCTGTCTCATCACATACGCCTCATATCACTGGTGACAAACTATTCTTTTTGGGTATCTATCTGAACTACTATAACCACAGAAAATACACCTCGGACATCAGAAATGCTCCCAAGGTCTAATTAGACAAGTTGGAAATCTTGATGAGTTAAAGAAGAGATGTCAGAGTATCTGACATGACACAGCTACATGGAAGTGTTCCCAGTCTTGCAAGGTGAAGACCCTGCTTTGCCCAAGCCATGGTTTGTGGAGTGAAAGCTCCTGGGTGCTCACCGCACCTCCACTTCCTACTTTACCTTCACATAGGAACTCTGAAGTAGATTAAGCGGACATGAGGGAGTCCTCATACTTCACCATCATCCTTTCCATGCTATTTGATCCTCGGACTTCTTCTCCACATTTTTTTTAGGCAGTATTGGTGTATGGAATTGAGTAATGCAGGTCTCTGAGTAAGAGGATAGGCTTTCTTTAAGTAAGATGCATGTATTTTCATAAATTTGGAGATACTTTACTGGTGTAAAAATGATCCTTTTGAATGTGTGGCTATATGATAAATAAATAGTAGTCTTTTTTTGCAAGCCTGCTCTGCTAAGAGGTATTACACTGAATCTTCCTCTATTAGTTCTGTAACACAAATTCCCCAGTATTCTATAATCTTTTTTTCAAGTTCATAAAGGAAAAGGATCGCAAGGAACTTACTTAGTATCAGCAGAAGGTAAGCCTGGAGCTGATTAATTTTTTCTTCAGCAAAGAGTGGTACTGTTGCCAGTAAGAATTATTACTCAAGGCTCTACTGGACACTGGCAATTATTAGGCCAGCTAAGGCACATAAATAGAAATGTGAAGGAGGAAATCTGTCAGTTGATATTTAGTATAGTTAAAAAGGAAAAAAAAAATTATTCTAATTTTTGATAGACTGAATTTTTTTTTATTACTGGCTGATAAAAGTAATTACTACCTTTTTTCAACATTCAGAATCAATTTCAGAAATCTGTTATGAGATCGTTACAGTGATAGCATAAAGTGCAGAGTACATTTATTTTCCTTACTGCCTCTTGTACTTTCTCCTCTAATTCCTGCATTAACCTTAGTCTGGTGCAGCAGATAAGGCATGGAACTTTACCTCAATATTTCTGCAGGCTACTCTGGATGGATGAATAGGATCCACAGGTCACCAGAAAGCTGACTAATGGTGTAATGTCTTCCCTATAACCTAGATTTATCTCCCCTAACCTTATATGAGTACACACATTTGGAGCACAGTCAACCTATAACCCTTCAACAGTCAATGAAACGAGATGCATACTAACACAAAAAAACACACTCTGTAGGCTAATTAAACGTCTCAGAATTGATGTTCCTCCTCAAATTCTGAAGATAGGTAACTATACTGTTTTTTCTTTTTAAGACCTGCTCTTCCCATTTCTGAGGGGTTTTTTAACTGAAAGTCTAGAGCTGCTATAAAAAGTAACAATGGTGGTCAGAGACACATTTTTCCCTGTAAGATAATTACATGCTTATTTGTGATAATTCAGACCTTTTCACCACAGACTGAAAAAAAAAAAGGGATGAACAGTTCTTAACTGTCAGGCACACACTACATGCTTTAAGAAGTCACAAATCTGGCTGTTGGACTGCCCAATTAAAAAAGCTTCTTCAGTGACTTGTTACTGGCTTTTCATCTCCACTGCCTAGAATTTCTTCTGAAAGGCTTAAAATAGTATATTTTTCCGCAACAATGTTGTCATTTTCCACTGGTAAAAAAACCCCCAAACAAACCCAGTAATTTAAACAAAGGCTCAAGTTAACCTGTTTGAGCTATTTTTGTTTTACAACCTTACCTTATCACTTCAACATATCTCTGCAAAACAAACTATATCATCCTGATTCTGTGAATGGTATTCATTAGTTTGCTGCTTTTGCAGAGGCAGCACAAGATAACAGGAATTTCTGTTACTGACCTATGAGCTGGCAACAATTAGCAAAGCCTGAACAATAAACAATATGTAAAGTAGTCAGTATCTTATTTTTCCATGAAAATATTAAAAGTCGTGCAAAGGAGATCAAACACTTGCATAGAAACCCATTGCTAAAAGCCTTTGGTTATTCTGTCAAGGTTTTGTCTGACTCAGACTCCATCAGGTCCCGTTCATGACTCAGTATTATTTTCCAACTTTTCTGTGTCCCTTGCTGTACTTTTCTATTCTTTACAGTAGTATTTTGTATGAAAGATCTGTGGGGCAGTCAAGCTTCTTAGAAATTATTTTTCTCATATAGAATCTATTCATGTTGTCTTGGGCCTTGTTCTACTTTAAGCTTCTTGATCTTTCCACTGTGCTGTTTACCTCCCCAAAGGATGCCTGTCCCAGCTACTTGCTTCATTTCAGTATTGTATAATGAAGCATTGTTTATGACTGGCTTCAGCTGTATTTGGACATCCTTATCTCCCCAGATGGTTGTTACTGTTCTTAGGCCAGCTGGTAGCATACTTGGAGCAAGGCCATCTCTGAGGAATGCTTATGACTGAAGCAGAAAGAAGCTATCACTAGGAAAATAATGCATAAAAAGATTTCACATACTATGCAGGTTTAGTTACAATGGTGAATGCCTGCTGGCAAACCAAACACTTATACAGTGAAATATAGAAAGCAGATTGCACAATTCATATTAACTGGGTCAGATGGCATGAGTAAAAATGCTTGAGATTCACCTATGTATAACATCTACTCAGTCTTCCCCAAATTGAACTGCTGCTGAAGAACACACATAACTTTTTCCAAATTCAAGTGTCTTGTGGTTTAAAATATAGCTAGGTTGCTTTAAAGTCTTTTAATGCTTGCACCACACAAGGGATAAAACTGTGGCGTTAAACACATAAATGCTCTGGCCATGGGCATTAATATCATTAATATATTTCCATATTTTGGAAAAAGTGATGAGTGATCTTTTTTACACTGTATTTTACATTACATACTGCTTGTCTTGGTTCCTGGCTTCCCACCATAAAATAACACATCCTAATTTTGTTCTATATTAATCTGTAACCTGTACCACCTATTACATATCCAAGACATTAATTAAAAAGTTGAATTGAATTGAGCTCTCATGTAGTTTACTTGAAACACACATTAAGTGAACCCTGAGCTGCTGTCAAAAGCCTCACAAAAAACTCAAGATCTGTCACATAAATTAAGCCACTTGCTTTGTCAGAGAGAAATTACATTGGTTTAAGACAATCTGCCTCGATACAGTCTTCTCCGTGCTTTTTCTCACTTCTTTATTATTTTCTCAAGACCTACAGGCTGACTATTGAACTATTTTCTTTCAAGGCCTCCTGGAGAGGTGTTACCCTGCCAGAAACCCACCCTCCTCCTTCACAGCCGGGCACGCTCTTCTCTCGTGAAGACTGACAGAAAAAGGCACTGGAACGCCTCAGCTTTCGCCCCTTCACCTGTTCTCTCCCCGTTATTTCCAGCCCCTTCCCTCGCTCCCGACACGACGTACATTAAAGGCGCCCCACACCTGCGGCGGCCATTTTCGTTTAACCCTTGCAACACCGGGGGCCAGCCTCCCATGGCAGGCCCCG
>NW_010513782.1:0-290 GCF_000687285.1 Phaethon lepturus
CTTCCCCTTCCCCCCTCCCTGCCCCAGTCTGAGTTTTAGTAGAAACGATCCGCAAGAGGCTGGGAGGACCTGTGGAAAATATGATTAGGGTTACTGATGTCCTTTTTTTAACATTGTTTCTTATGAGTTGAAATGCCTTTCTAAAAATATCAGCAGATCTGTTTATGTTAAATGATTAACATGTTTAGACTTTAAACAGATAAGCTGTCATGCTTTTTTGAGTCAGTAACTCCTTTATCCTACCTGTCTAGGCTTGTGGCTGGTGGGTTTTTTTCCCGTCCTCACCAAAT
>NW_010513782.1:321-14296 GCF_000687285.1 Phaethon lepturus
GCTAATGCCATCCCAATCACCTAAAGCAATGCCAAGAATTTCATCATCCATGCAAAGATGTGATTCATGTCAAGACAGGTGCAAAGTTTCTCAAGCACATTTATGTATAATTATTGTTTAACTTAATTTTTCAAAGGTCTTTCCAAGCCAGCTAAAACGTTCAGCTTTGAGCTCCCAGATTCTCTCAGAAATTGGATTTCAGTGCCCGATGAGTGATCCTGATCCCTTTCAAAAGTATTGCAAAGTTCCTGACACATGTGTGTGCACTGAATTACAATTTACATCATAAAATCAAGTATCATGAGTAACAACTTGAAAAATTACTCCCCCCCCCCAAGGAATTTTTAAGATAGGTCTCCCCTGAGCCCTTCTTTCCCTTCAAGTTGGTATTTAAAGTGCGACTTTTACTGCTTAAGGGATTTTCCTAGAGCTACGGTAACATCACAAATGACGAAGGCTCTCGCAATTAAATATTTTTATTGTATATTAAAACAAGCAACATTATTAAAATAACATTGCAAAGAAATATTTAATGCCATCTTTCTAATTTCACAATCTGTAAAATACACACATTGAATTATACTTATGCTCTTTATTAATGTGTATGTATAGTGTCTTTGTGTCCCTAAGAATGAAGCCCTAATGACTCATGAACTGTCTCAAAGTGTACTAAATAAGATTAAAGAGCTGGCCAGTGACTTTAACAGTCAATTAGGCTATGCATTACTCAGACCAGTATTTGTGGAGTGCAGAAGAGAAGTGAAAACTCATTAGCTGAGATGCTGATGCTTGAAACAAACAGGATTTCTCTAAAACTAGGAACTGGTCTTGGCGCTTAAGTGGAGATTGGAGCACTTACAGGAGGTATGTTGTTGTGTGTTTGTGTTTGAAAGTGCTGATGGTTTGGTCCTGGGGAGTGGAAAAGCCTGCTAGTGAGCTTTTGGGCTCAAAGGCTTTTGGAATAGATCCTGCCAGGCGTGGATGGCATTGGGTCAGGCAATGTCAGGTCAGGTAGGAGATGGCACTCGGGCTTTAGGATGTGCCATCTGAGAGGTTATGCAAAGACAATATGAATGGGAAGGCTGGTTTCAGAAACCATGAGTTTCACAGAAACAGCGGGACAGGGAAGAATGTCTTGGTGTGGTGTATTGCGTGCTTGGCTTTCCTCAGAGGTGAGCCCAGGGTTGGCAAGATTGGGTTTGGATGCGTACCGGGAGTGTGGGCAGAGAGGCTTTGGGCTGCTGTGCCCACTGAAGAGCAGAACTTGAGGACTGCAATCCCTTCTCCTGCAGCTCAGAAGAGGGGAGATGAGGGGCTGCCAAGTACTCAGAAGTACAGGCAGGTCAGATCCCCTGTTCCCCATCAGCTCCCCACCCTCACTTGGCCCATGGAGTTGTCAGCATGAAACCAGGCTGGCAAGGGGCAGCAGGGCTGAGTGCATGGGTTAACTCGGTGACAGTATCTGAACTACGGGAGGGTTCTGTCATCTTCAGAATTACATTTCATAACTAATCATCTGCATGTAGTTCTATATTGTGTTCGGAAGCATCTTAGAGCAGTCCTAGGTTGGAGTCGGCCGCCTCCGTGGGAGGACACAGCGTGGTGACAAAACTGAACCAAGAGCAGTGATGACATTACACAGGAGCTGAGCTGGCAGCTTGATCATACTGCTCCTCAGCAAAATAGTGGTCCTTGAGTGCTGCTTTTCTGGTGCGTGCAGTTATGTATGCTTTCAGCTGACCCTGAGAAGTTCTTCTGTCGTTCTTAATGTAAACTCAGATTTTAGGAAATAAAAGATGACCGGCTCGGTCCATACAAAATGTGGCTGAAAGGACAGTTTGAGTGGCATGCAATAACATTGTAAAGTAAATAGATTTTTTGGAACATAAATTAGGCAGAATCTCCCTGATCCAGGTCATAGTTTATCTGTAGGGCTTTCTTTAAAGTAATTTCCTTAATAAAGTTCATCTGATTTGGGAGGGGAGGGAGCAAGGGAACCTGGGAAAAAAGTGTACTCTTTGCTCTTCAGATGAGTGGGAGAAGAAAGGAAAGGAAGCCTCTTCAATCATGTCAGGCTGAATCTAAAGCATCAAGGAATGATGTTACAGGAGAACCCCTGAAGATAAACTGTAACCTAGATTAGGAGAATACAGATTAAGTTTTCAGGAGTTTGGAGACTGCCATGCATCCTGAAGCAATCTTTTGACATTCATTTAAACTAAAATTATCGTATGGTTGCTCTTTCAGGAATATAAAAAAATACCTAGTTTCTATTTGAATGTTATAGTCCTGAAGTTAATTAATTTATTAAAGTGAAGACTGCTTGAAAAGATTAAAAAGACCAAACTCAGGATTTTCCATTTGAACTGGTTACTGCTAGGGAAATATTGTATATCTATGTGATTATGGTTTGGGGGATTTTTATACATGCAACATTACCACTGAAAGCTGGACACTGGAATCTCAGTTAAAACTCAGAATTCTGCACAATTAGTTTTCTTCATTCTGACTTTTAAGTATAAAACGGTTGTCATCAGGTCATACTGTCCTCTTATAATTCTTTAAATATTTTTTTATTTACTTGCATTTTAGAAAACATGTTGTGATACCATGTTCTAATTGAAGGGGTGCTTTCTGTAATGTAAACTATGTATTTCTACAAAGTGTTGACACAAAGCTTACGTGAGTCAAAGTGATTTGATTGTGTGTTAATGCCACATTGGCTGGAACATATTAATAGTTAATGCAAAACAGCGATTTACCCGTTACTTTTCACTGTAATAAGGTGAACAGTATTTTCTGGCCGTATTTAAATGACAGCCTCGGAAGGGTATTGGCTGAATTTGTTGGCAAAGCTCAGCATTCTTTATGTATGGCCTTTTTTTTTTTCTTTTGGACTTAAGAGTCTTTGCAGGTCCTTTTATCTTACAGGTGAGTGGAGTGATTTAATATATTGGAGCCCAAAGGTCATGACTGCTGGCCATTTACCTGGTTTCACATGGTGTGTGTTGTCGAATGGGTGTGGAGAGAGGAGGGTGGGGTTTGAAGCTCCAAATTTGGACTAGTAAATTCCCTTCTGCTTTGAAGCTGTATGCTTTAGCTGTCTACAGGGATATGTTTTCAAAAGTGTATTTATGAAAAAGAGCATCAGCAGAAGCTGGAGATGTTACGAGATTTAACCATATTTGCAAAATTGAACATGAGCTTTAGCCCTCTGGTCTTTTTTATTTCCTATTCTGTTATATAATCAATATATTTGTAGGTGGCTTTTGTTTTGTTACTTTACACGTTTAATTTAGCTATCTGAGGGTTATGCAATAAAAGTAGAATCACCATAACTGGCAACGTAACTTTGTCGTCCCACGGAGTCAGCACTTGCTCGTGCTCTGGCGCAATGGGTTTGAATAGCTGCCACCCATGTGTGTGTTTTCTAAACTTGAGACAAGTGCTGAACTCATTAAAAATACATGCTACATAAGTTAATGTGCATAAGGAGTTTTGGTACCGAGATCTCCTTTGAGGATACATTTAACTCTAATTAACTCGGTTTCGTTCTATCTACTATCAGCATAGGCTTGGCTGAAACCAGCCAGTATTGGTTAGACTTCTGGTTTGAAGTAGAGCCCAACGGGATGGTGGATGAAAAACCGCGCAGTTGTGACTGTGCCGGGGTTCCCAGTGCCCGTGCCAGCTCCCGGGGCTGTGCCAGGCACGAGCACCGGCTGAGCCCTTCCTGGGGGCAGAGTGCCAGGCCAAGCGCATCCTATCGTACTCGCAGGCAAAACTCTGGATTTCGAAGAGAGGACTGAAATAATGAGGTTTGCCGAGCTGTGATTGAACAATTGCACGATACCAAACTCTTCTAAGATAGCCTGGGTTTTTCCACTAACAGAATAAGGAACAGCAGCAGAGACTATCAGTATTTAACTGGTCTGTCTTTTCTCTCTGTTTGTACCTTCTTTCTATTCACCATTAACTCAAGGATGATTTCCAAGGATTCTGCTAATTACCTCTTTTTCAGGGGAGGCAGGCAGCAAGACCGGGATTACTGATGGTTGTATTTGTGGTAAGAAGGAGTACAAGCACACATGGATTGGAAATATTTGGGTGGGTTTTTTTGGCCTGGCAGTGTTGGAAATCAAGCTTTGTTATTATGTCCAGTAAAGCAGGTTTCACTGAAAGCTGATTATAGTATTTTGTGAGAGAAGGTTTTCACTGTGTCGCTCTGGAAGAAAATACTCACAGATCCATATTCAAGAGTAGACTGCTGTATTTTGTGTAACTGGAAGAATGTATGGGTTTGTTGCATTTTCATTACAGCTAGCAAAAGAAAATTCTTTTTTTCCCCCCTTCTTTTTGACTAGTACTAGGGTTTTAGTCTTGCAAAATGGTTTTCTAGGTAGAAACATCACGTAGAATGGATTCTCGATTTAAACATTTGGGGGAAGGGGGAAGCCACCACCTGGCAGTTTTTGAGTGTTCATCATTTCCTGAAAATTGGAACTTTTAAAGTATTTCAGGTTGGGTACACTAGAAATTGAGGCATTCAGATCACTAACTGCTTTTGAGAATGACAGCCAGAATCTCCATTAACGTTGCATCTTCTGCCTGGGGGATCACAGAGCAGAGACTGATGTGTCTTTGAGGATGGAAATGGAGCAGTTTAGGAAGTTACTGTGCTTCAGCTGAGATGTGGTAACAGCACACAGCCGTGTGTAGTTCATTTTGCTGAAAAACAAAATAGAAATCACAGAGGATGATCTAAGGCTGTCTGTTTTGCTTTGCATAGAAGCAGACTAGCTATGCTTCTGGAATAAGTTGCCATGTCTCAGCTATGAGGATGGTAATTTCCAGTCGATGAAAGGTAAATTATAGCTAGAACAGGTGGGTGCATTAGAATCGTAATGTGCTTCAAGATACCTGCCTGTGTTCACAGAGGAGTGGGACTTGCTGTGCTGGTTTGGACCAGTGGTCAGCCTCATTTGGTACCCTACCCTTGCAATGATCAGTGCTAGCTAACTGAGGCAATGTACAGGAAATCATGTGTTTGGTTATCAAATGTTTTATCTGCTGGGGAAGTGTTGGGTTTTTTAATGTATCAAACCAAAACAGGCTGGTTTAGTCCCTGAAAGAGTCCCTTCTAAAATGCGGTTAAATTTCTCTTTAAATCTTTCTCTGCAGACAAGGAGTTTATTGACATTTCTTAATGTGTTCCCTTCAGACATCTTGGCTTAGGTTGGTCTAAGCCATATACAGTCTTTAATCTGGCTTGAGTGTATTGGGTTTTTTTGGTGGTGTGTGGTGGTTTGTTTTTTTTTTTTTTGTTGTTTAGTTGGGTTTGGGGGGGGGTGGTGGTTTTTTTGTTGTTTTTTTTTAATATAACGTTCTTCTGTGGCTCCAGAAAACTGGGGTCATGGTAGATGAATAGTCTGGGGGCTTTTTTGCTCACATTACAGCTGAAAGATAAAATACTAAATGGGTTTCATGTAGTTATTGTATTGCTTGAGTGTGTCTTCACATTACTTAAAATTAATTTAAACAAGGTGATAGGAGTAAAATGCAGAGTAGGAAAAAGATAGATCAGAAAAGGCAGATAAGATTAGGTGTATTCAAATAGTCGGAGACTTATGAAATTTGCCCTAGGGTCCATCAGCAACTAGCCAAGCAACCTTTGAACCATTTACAATTATCTTTTAGAAATTGTGAAGAGCAAGAGAGATCCTGGAGGAGTGAAAAGGGCAAATGCAGTACCTGCCTTTGAAAAAGGGAGATCTAGGGAATTACAGACTAGTTAGTCTAACTGCAGTGCTTAGAGAATTGGAACAAAATTTTAAATCAGTTTCTAGGAATCTGGAGGATAAGAAGATGATGAGGACTGGGGGGAGCAGTACCTGTGATGTTAACCTTGACTTCAGTAACTTTTGACATAATGTCTTGTGGCATTTCTATGGAATAGGGAAATGTATGTATTCAGTTATATGTTAAACAAATAACTGCTTAAAGACCGTGTTTGAAGAGTAGTTACCTATAAATAGCTGTGAAAATCAGGGGAAGAAGGGGGGTGGCATGAGGAATCGTGTGAATACACCCCTGTTTGTCTTGGGCTGAGCTTTATTTGCTGTTCTCTTTATTGATGTGTGGACAGGGGAATACTTACTAAATCTGCAAGTAAGCCCAAATTGAGAGGGGCTCAAGCATTGTGAAGCATAGTTCAGAATTAAATGGCTACAGTGGACTGAAAAAAAACATTTGGAAATCTGCAGCGCATAACTTAATGAGCTGAAATGAGGAAATACAAGAAGATGAGGACGTGGCTAGCCTGCCCAGCCATGGAAAAGCGCTTTGGGACACGTGCTGGATCACCACCTGTGCACAAGCTAACAGCTGCAGAGAGGACAACCTCCATCTGGAGTGTATGAAGAGGGCTGTCATTAAAGGTAATGGTTCTGCTGTGGTCAGTGCTACTTAGGCCCTAGACATGGAGCTGTGTCCAGCTGCAAGGGTGGTACATCAGGGAGCATGGGTTGGCCGAGGACATCCCAGATGTGGCTGGGGTCTGGAGGACAGATGAGATGTGGTAGTGGAGGAGCTGGGTCCGATCAGCCTGTGGTTGAGGACACTCAGTGATCGGTTGCTGTCTCGACTCAGGGGTGGACAAGAGGTCCTTCTAGTTTATGGCAAAGCTGTAACTTGGATCCCACTGGCAATCACAAATAAGACAAAGGCATCGACAAGTCAGGAAAGGTGCCAAAAACTGGAGTGAATCAGTCAGAGGACTCTGTGGCTGGACAGGGACTGGAGCAGGAGATGTGTGGCTGGGGGCTGAGGGAGCTGCGCTTCCCGAGCGTGGGGCGGGGAGAGAGGGTCTGACTGCAGTCACCCACCCCGAGCAGGTGGCTGGGGTGACGGCAGTGTCCGACTTGTCCAGGGGGACCACAGGGAAGGGGAAAGAGAGAAAGTTCACAGGATACAGCAAGGGAAGTTCCAAAAGTTCAACTTGAGAGTGGAAGAGCACCGGAACAAGGGTCCAAAGAGCTTGTGGCACTTTCGTCTTTGGAGGTGCATGAAAATGAACTGGGCAAGGCTCTGGACAAGGTGGACTGACTTCAGAGTTAGCCCTGCGTTGGGCAGGGGTTTGGACTATGGAGCTGCAGAGGTTACTTCTCACCTGCTTTTTTCAGAGGTTCAATAAACTACTGCCATCCTCCTTTTCTTTAGAAGATGAAATTTTTGAATGATAGGTCTCTCAGGTCAATGTCAGTGCTCCTTCAGGTAAGGTTAATCAATGGTTCAGAAGGGCCAGGTATTAATGAGCTTGCTTCCGTTTGAGTAATGTCTCTTAATAACAGAGAAACACTTGTTTTCTCAATCAGGCTTCAAGAGGAAACACTGTAATCAAATGTTGAAATTTCTTCAGTGCTTCAGTGTTTTCTTTTGTTAGAAGCACCAGTGTGTTTTCTAGGATACAGGTGTTTAAATTCACAGCCTTTAAGAAATGACATGGATTGGATTGGGTGCTCAAAATAGATTGTTGCCTTGTAATATAATAAACATGTACCTAATCACAGAAGCTGATTATTTCCCATCACAATAAATAGAAACCATGATCAGTGACTTCAGCATCTATTTCTTCTTAGCGTTTTGCAAAAATAATAGCTATGAGGTTGTAATAGTGATACGCAATCTCTAACATGCAGTGGTTAAATATTAATATACATTGGCTGTGTTTAAAGATTAGGAAAGGCTCTTAGGTAATGAAATGTTAACTCTCTCTTAAGCTCTATCAAGTTTTGTAAGGTGACTTCTAGAAGAGGGAGCGTGTTGCCGTTCAGAGTGGTGGTCTTTTGCATGAACCTTAGCAACAATTCAATGCAATTGTTTTTCTGGGTTACAATATTGAGAAGTCGACACTAAGGTTTCTGTCAAGGTCTGATTTAATCACTTAAAAACATAGCCAGGCTGCTTGACAGGTGACCACACAAAGCATTCACGAAGACTAATGGTCTGTCTTGCTCATCTGTCCCCATTTCCTTAATTATACTGATGGATTTTTTTTTTTTCTCATTTTGAACTGGTGCCATTAAGCTGACACGGCCGCCTTGTTCAGAGGCGCGGCGGTCGAGGGGTTATTTCCTATGATAGCTGTGATAGTCTGTAAGGCACATAGTTAGGGAGCTGCCCCATTCTCCCTGTTGGGACAGTCTCTTCTGACACTTGCACAGTGGCACAGCGACTTCAGGCTATATGTGTAATCTCGGCTAATTGTGTTAGATATTTGTTCTCCTCGTTTAATGTTTGTTAAAGTCTTGTAAATGAAGTTGGTACGGTGTGAAATTTTATGGTGTCCAAGTTTGAAATGATCCTGCTTATCTTCTTGACTTTCTTCCAAGTGTTTCTTGTGGTTGTTCTGCTTTGCTGGGCAGCATGCAGGAGTGGCGAGCAGGGCTTTCTCCTGAGTTTTGCTTGATAGTAATTAAAACCAGATGGCAAATACCATTTTATGCTGTTGTAAACGGTATTTTGTTCAAACGAAGTTCTGTTTCACATGCAATGGGGTTGAGTTTTCTGGAAGTTTCAATTTATCTGTTTATCTCAGGAGCACGAATTACTGGCTTTGCTGGAATTGGAAGCCCTAACTGATGAGGTACACAAAGAAGAAGGGCTGATACAACGTATGCTACAGATGTTATGACAAGAACGTCATATTTTTTTCTGGATAGCGGAGTGACTGATTGGCTGTAGACATTCCTGACACTGCCTGACAGAAAGGGTTATTTTATCTGAAAACAGTGCAGTTACAGATGAGAGCGCTCCTGAAAAACATCACTCACTTTTACTAGCGACATCCATCACTTCCTAATTATGGGTGCTTTCAGGTGGAGAAACAAGTTCTTTCCATTGCTCCTCTGGAGCTTTTCTTGTCACTGCGGCACCAGCGTAGGGTTAAAGTTGGTCCTTTATCCAGGGGCAGAGGGACCTGTGGATTAAATTAATGTGCGTCTGTGTCTGTATGTGTTAGATGGGTGTCATGCTGTTACAGGAATGGCAATGGCCAGCAACTGTGGAGAATAAATAACTCTTTGTAGCTTAACCACCTACTTTGAAGCACAGAAGATCTGTTAAACGTTTTTGTTTGGAAGTCAGGAGTCTTTATTGTCCTTTGAAAAGCTGAATCGGATGAGAGCAAGTCATGAGTCCAGTGAGGAGGAAAACCTGTGACACCTCTTCAGAAACAGGAGAGAGTCTCTGAATCTCAGTTTTCCAACACATGCACTTATTTGCAGTGACAGTAGCGTGGCTCCCCTGGATGGTCCAGGAGCTCTTGCCCCTCTGGTTGTCCCTGGAGCTGCCTTGTCCATGGCATCTTCTTCCCCAGCTCCTGCCGGCTGCTGCCTCTCGCTGCCTCCAAGCATGGAGAGGGCAGGGTCTTCCTGCACCTCCTGGCCTGGCAGCGCGGCTCCTGGCAGGGCTGCCTGCTCGCCACAGGGCTGGGCTAGGGCCACCACCAGGACTGAAACTCAGGTGCGATTTTTCCAAAATACTGAATTGGCCTAACTTTTTCCCTGCTGAATTTGTTGGTCCTTCAGAAAGCCATATAGGTTTTTTGGAAAGCCATATACCTTTTTCAGTGCAGTCCCTAGTGCTGCCTGGAGATCCAGTGCCGATTCCAAACCCTCTGCTACTTCCTGGCATCAGAGCAGACATTGGCAGCTGTGTCCATTCTACAGTGGCTTAATTGATTAGAAATCATCGTATCCGTGGGAGCCCTTTGCATCGCTGGGTATCTTACGCTCTGGTTTGCTTCAGATCACCTTCTGTATGGGGCTCAGATTTTCAGCTGGGCTCTTAAGAAATTTATTTTCCTTTGCAATGCTAAATAATTCTCTTCTTGTAGTCTTACAGCAAGAGCAGGGCAGGAGATTTATTTTCTCTGTGTGCTACTGTTTACGTACAGATAAAAATAACAGTTGGTTGAAGTATTGTTTGTTTTTGTGTATAGATGTGCTGTGTGCTCCACCCATGAGTGTGCCTCTCTGCCTACATTTCTTCGTATTTACTTTGTGTGGCCCGTCGATCAGACCGCAGGTATGGAGACGCTGAGGATACCACGGCGATACGGTCAGCATAGGTGCCTGTGTGCATGGTGTGGTCTGGGAGGAATAAAGGAGCATTTTCAAAATTGTTGTTTAATTCCAATGACTCTGCAGATAGAGAAATATTTACAGTTTCTGAAATGATCTGTGCTGCCCTGCACTACCTTTTCTCTTTGAAGAGTCGGTGCCTTTCAGCCCTTCCCTGGCTGCTGGTAATAGCAGTAATTAAACACACCTGGTAATGACAACAAACCTGATGCACCTCCTGCTGCCGAGGACACTGATGTCCTGAGGTCGGGAGCGCCTACTGCCATTTCGTAGGAGCTCTCAGTTTAAATGCAGACTCAAGGTTAAAACCACAGTCCATAGATAAGGTGGGAGTGGATGGCTCTGTTCACTGAGTACATCCCTGGCTTCCTCCGGGGAAGTGGAAGTGGGACAGCCAACGTCCTGTCGAGCTGAGTTGGTATTTTATTGTTTCACTTTCGTCCTTACTTTTGCACTGCTATAGCAGGGCCTGCGCCTCTTTGCAAGAAGACCCGAAGGTACCGTTTGTTACTTCAGCTATAAAGAGGGAATGCAAATGAGATGAAAGCAATTTGAAACAAAAAGTGTGCGCTTGGTGATGCTGCGGTCCCCAGACTTGCCAAAGCTTCAGTGGCCAAACACCCCAAGCGCTGGTTGTGGATGAACATCGCCCATGGGTTGGAGCTTCAGAGTTCTGGAAGTGGCTCTGGACATTGAACACATTGAGTTAAAAACCCCAAATGTTGCTGAAGTTCTAAAAAAAGAAGTTAATTGATCTGATGGCTAAGTTTATCTTTTCCTGAACGTATGACTCAGCTTCATTTACTGGGAGGGGAAAAAACAAAAAACCCCACCCCAAAACCTGAAATACTCCATGCCCACTTTTTTTGAGGCCTGAAAGACTGAAATGGTTCATTATCCATCAGCTCCCCAAAGACTAATTTGTGGGGAAGGTGGTGCCAGAGCAGAGGCTTTTGCAGGGGAAGTGTGGGAGAGCCCATCTGTCAATATTGTTCTTGCTGCTTTTCCAATGCTTTTACAAATTGATAGTCTGGGAGTTGTCTCTGCTGCAGGTAAAGCCGGTTTCAGGCCCCTGTGTGCTGATATTTTATTGAAGTGAGACATGAACGCTCCAGGGGAAAATGGCATTGTGAGATAAAGGGCTCTGATATATGCATATAGCTTAAATGTCATCCTACAAAAAAAAGAGATAAAGCAGATGTTAATTGTAAAACTGTACTTCATGTCCATTTTTTCTTATTAAAATTATTTTATCTAATTCAGTGTATCTGAATACACACAACTGCTGTGTTTATCCATCCTAAAAATGTTTCTTTGAAACAGTTTTGTGATTATGCAAATACATAGTTTTAATAGAAGAGAGAGTAGATTTAGTAGTCTCTGATTAGAGAGAATATTTTCTTCCAAGATTAAGAGTCTGAAGTAACAGTCGATTTTATCATTTGTTTTGAAGGACAGAATTGCAGGTACACATTTTCTTCAAGCATTAGATAAGCGGTCTGACTGGAATAGCAGTTTTAATTTGTTTTAATGATGTTTTTCCAATATGAAAGAGGCCAAGAGATGCATAAGTCTAAAGGTCTGCTGGTAATTGTCGAAGTGATGGGAGTTGTTTACAGAACATACAGTGACTGGATGGTTGCCTCTTGCTAAGAGTGTATACGTGACCTTTGTTCTTGGTTTAAAGTATAATTAAGGAATATGTGCCTCGGTGTATTTAAAAACAATAAAACAATCCCATTCACAGACTGTGAGGTATTTAGGGATGGCAGATATGGATGAAGCATTTTGGTGAGAGCTGGTGTTAACTGTTTTGTTATTTACTGATGTTGTGATGCCCTTCTTCGATGAAGCTATAATGAGGTCAAATAAAATCCTCTATTAAGCGTCACTCATATTAGTGAGGTAATGGGTTGTTATCTTGTCTATGTAGGTAAAACTCTCATCTTTTTCAGATCATCCCAAAAGTAAAACTAAGAAATCCTGGCCTATCCTCCTTTTTGCCCACAGTGCGTGCCAAGGTTTTTGCAGACTTGTTGCAGAGATATTAAATAGCTTTGCTTTTTGTCTTGCTCTGCTGGTAAGGCCATGTGCCTTCAACGTGTATCCAGCTGCAGAAGCCTCCGAGAGGAAAAATTGTAGGCAACTCAATTCTGAAACCCTTCAAGACTGACTCTTAATTCTTTGTATTGTTCCTTAATGCCTAATATTTCTGGGCAGGGTTAATGCTGGTCACTTTGTGACAGACCATCTTAATCTGTTGGTTCGAAATGAAAAAGCCTTTTGCTGCTCTGGCATTTGGCATATGTCTGGAGCCCTGTTTTTGTGGGTGGAAAACGGAGGAAATGTGTGGCACGTGGCAGTGGCAGGTTTAAAAAGGAGCAGCTGGGAGCTGCTTAGAGGTTTTGAAAGTGGAATTCTCGTGTGCTAGATGCCTTTTCACAAAGCTATGCTGTTAGTCTGGTATCTGCAGGAGAGAAAAGCTTTCGCTACACCCAGGGCAGCCGTGAAAACCGCTGGCAGGGCGCCGGAGTCAGCAGGTTCCCGGTGCTCCTGGTGCTCCCTGTCCTGCCAGTCTCATCCCTTTGTGTCCTGACCTCTGCATGGAGAGGTGTTTTGCCCTCACGTGGACACCAGCGCTACCTCCCTTCATCCCTCGTTACTCCCTAGCAGCATTAAGAGCTGGGTGGATGGTTTGCTGGAGAAGGGTATTCACCACAGCTCAGGCACTGTGGTGGTCCACATGTGCCGCTGCTTAGGTGGGGTGGGCACGCAGGAAAATTGCTGGTGAAGCATCCCCAGCCTCAGCCCTGGGCTCTCCGGTGCTGTGCCAGCTCTGCAGCAGCTGGACTGTGGTGGTCCGCGGTCTAGCTGAGACAACATTTCTTTGTCACAATTGAATTAATGTAAATATTTCTAAGAATGTGTGTATGTGCATAAATAAGTATCTATTTAGCAGCTGCAGTGTTTGAACCACAAACTGCAAAGAGAGTAATGTAAAAGTAAAACCTTTTAAATGGAGGAGACAAGGAAGGGAAATTTCCAAATTTAACCTCCTTTAGCTGGATTGTGAAACCTGATGAACAGCTGCCTTGGATTACGGGAGGAGAAGGACATCACTAACTGTGGGAAAAGACCTGAAGACAAATACCCTCTCTCAGTCCACTTGTAGTAGAGTATCATCTGGAAAGAAACCTAAGCTCTTTGTAAGAGGTTAAGCAATAAAATTATGGGGAGTGGGTATCCATACAGCCACGGTTAGCTGACAACAGGAGAAAAGGCCTCCGGTATGTGAACATCTGTTTTTTTGTCTTGTGAGGAAGGAACTCAAGACCTGCTGTCAGCACTGTACATTAACTGTGGTGCAAACGTCCGTTCTAAGGATTGGTAATAGAAAATTGACAACTTCAAGAGAATTGATTAAAGAGGAAATACTTCTTGGTTTTTTTAATTGTATTTTTTTGACCCGCTTGGAGAGATGAAAATCTGGCCAGGGTTCTTTCTCATCTCTCTTGTTACTGCCAGGATTAATGCCCAGGCCCTTCTAAGGGCCATTAGTACGAGGAACAGAAGTTAGAAGAAAACAAAGTCTCATTTTCAGTCACTTTCCCAGTTATTCATTTTGGATTCAGCACATGAACGACTTGTAGTTTGCCATGGGGCTGAGTTGCAGGATCAAGGCTACAATGGAGGCATTGTGGTCACCTTTCTCTCCCCGCCACCCTGCGCAGTCAAGTTGAAATCCTGCTTTTTGGCATCCAAGCTGTTGCTTTGGTGACCAATTATGACTTCAGAAGTATACATTGTGGTCTCACTGAATAGCTGAAAGAGTG
>NW_010513782.1:14327-15870 GCF_000687285.1 Phaethon lepturus
TGTTCAAACACAGCTCTGTTTTGCAAGCCTTCAAGGTGATTCAGAATAGAGTTGTTGGCATATTTGATTTAACGTGGTATATCAGTGTAGTGTTAGGAATTCAAATGTCGGTGTTACAAATCCAGAAAACATAATTAAAGGTGATTTACCACTCAGAATGCTGTGCCCTTTACATATACATTATAATTACCTCTAATTTTTGGTAGTATGGAGTTTTCTCCGTTTCACTAAGGAGCACTGTTTCTCTGCAATTATTTAATTTTAGACATAGTTATATGTTAATCACTCAGGCCTTTGTTTTCTAGAAACGTAAGATGCAATCTGTAATTCTGGGTTTAGTGAATGCATCTTGTGCTCCTTGGTCTTATTGATGGTCCTGAGAGTCTTCACGTAAACCCAACAAGGTTGTATAAAGTATTTTTAGAATGAAGAGGGAGTTTTATGCCAGTGACATGGCAGAGGTGACAGAATGAGGAAAAAATGGTAAATTCTATAAACATTTGGCTATAGCAACTCCTTCACAAGTAAAGGAAGAAAAATTGCCAAATTAGCGTGCAAACAGAAGAAAAATGTGTAGTTTTGGGGAAGAGATCACATGTGGTGCTTGGGCAGAATTTTCTGTTTCTTTAGATGTTTTCAGCAGTGGTGTTTGCAGGTTTCTTTCTTTGCTTCCCATGGCACTTAATCTCCTCTGCTTGGCTTTGGTGTGGTTGGTGAGGTCCTTGGGTCTGTGATATCTTTGTGTTCAGACAGCCCGGTCCACGCCACTCGTGGACACAAGTGACAACTGTAATGATTTAATGACCGTCTCTCCTGTAACGTGCTGATACCAGTAATACACCACGTAGGCTAATGAGTGTGTCCATTCTCTGTGCTGGGTAGATTGCCTTGTTTGTCCTCCCCAGAGGTTAGTGTTTATACTCCCTTGATAAAAGAAAACACTCCAAGCATGTGTTCCAAGTGAAAACTCTCATAGATCTGGCAGGCAGCACAGTATCACTAATAGCAGCAGATACTTAAGTAGCCTATTTTCATAATCCCGCAGGTAGTTGTTAAGAGCATTTTCTCCTACTGGGAGAATATCTATCCCTCTGTTGAACTTCTTGTCAGCTATCACTATATTTATGACTTTAATGGAGTTTCCAGCAGTCATACCAAGATATAGTATGCCCTGCGTATATCCATATTTCGTTATTTTATTTTATACCTAGCAGGACCTCATGTTGGTGCAGATGAAATATTTGGGTTGCATCTGTACTGGTAATGCAGACCTTTCCCACGTCCTCAGAAATGTTCCTTCCTTGCTTGTTGATCTGTACTAAAATTAGACCAGCTTTGTAGTTGCGTGTTGCTCCTTTAAATGAGACTGTTCTCTTGGGCTAGATGACATCTGCTACTGAAGTAGTACCCAGGGCAGAATTAGTAAATCAGCCATTTCAATGCATTTTCCCAAAATATGGTGTGTGGAAGAGAATAGGTTGACAAACTGGTAACTTCTCACTGGAGTTTATGGACATTACTGACTCAATTATTAGTGCAGGAA
>NW_010513782.1:15901-26802 GCF_000687285.1 Phaethon lepturus
TGCAGCATGTTTTCTTTTACTTGTGTAGTTTTTAAATACATTGTGACAGTTTTGAACTGGGAACACCCATTTAAGAGGAGACACTTTGGTGCCGCTGTGAGCACAAATCACAGGGTGCTGAAGAACCAGATTGTAGGAAGAGGATTTCAGACTGATAATAAAGACCATACTCATTGGTGATACAGGAATAACAAGTATGTTGCAAGTCAGATTACTATCTCAACATTTCAAAACAAAAGTTAACCTGGGATACATACTCATATTTTGATCAATAAGCCAATGTAGCAAAATGTCAAAGTTTTTCACCAGGAAGGACTAAGCCTTCAGAATTAAACATCTGTTGCTGAAATCTGAGCCTCTGCTCCCTCTAATCATTTGTTAAAGGAAGAGAGAAAGAAAATACTCTCCACATTACCAAATACCCTTTTTCCACAGTTGCATCATTATTTTTGGCATGTTGGCCAGTAATTTGTAGGTTCTAAGAGGTGGGATGGGGGCCATAATTATGGTGACTTTGCAATATTCTGTTAAAACTATATAAAAATAAGTATTTTGGTAGGGTACAATCTTATTGCCTTGAAAACCTGTTGTCCAGGAAGCATCATCTAAGGATTGGATGCAAACCACGTGCCACCGCCTATTGTTCTCATCGGAGTTTGCTGATGAACACTTTTCTCTGAACCTTTTCCCAGAATAAATGGTAAAATGTTTAAAGAAGTTTCAAGGCTATGATTCACTTTCCATGCGCTCTTCTCCACTGTTTTCCCCAATTGCTAGGGAATTACAGGTCCTATCTTGCCTCTGTGCTACCATCAGCTGTGATTCCCGGGGCAGAGACACGGTCTTTGGTCTGGCTGAGAAAGGAGACGTGTCCTCAGAGGTATCTTTTCAAAGAGGGGCTATTCTCCTTAAGAGATCTTTATCAGGTGTAGCTGTGGTGCTTGAAGAAGCTTGGTCCAGATGAGTTGTAAATCCTGAAATCTTCGGTCTCCTTATTCAGTCAATCTCTCATAAAAGGTGAGGGAGCATGTGGCAGTGACTGATCCGAGATGGGAGTAGAAAGTCCTGAGAGCTGTGCTGAAACACAACGCTTAACAGAAGATTCTCCTTCTGAAGAGCTGGCAAAGGCTTTAATCTCCTAGAAGTTTTGGTGGCGAGGGAGGAGCACTGTTCTGACTGCAGAAGAGTGCTGGTGCTTTCCTTAGAGGTTGTTTTCTGCAGAGGACATAGGTTTTAAGATTATTTTTTTCTGATGCTATTGAAGTATAACCATAGACCCTGGATGGGAGATTATTTTGCAAAAGAAAATCAATCAAAAAACTGCCTTGAAATCTTTGTTTAGATGTTAGGAAGTAGTTTACAGTATGCACTAATTGGGCTGCCATGTATAGTTAGAAAGTTTCTTCCAGAGGCAACCTGGGCTTCACCAGTCTCTGCCCATCTCCCTCTGCTTGTTCCAAACCTGCTTTGTCACTGGCAGCAGGGCAGTAAATCAGAGCAGGAGTCTGCCCCAGGTGAAAGAGAATTGTATTCTTTTTCCCCCTCCTCTTGTTGCTTTTAGCTCAGATTGGTTCCCTGATCCAATCCACTGCACAAAACTGTATTGCCACATCCAGGGAGGTGTCCAGAGAAGGGCAACGAAGCTGGTGAGGGGTCTGGAGCACAAGTCTTATGAGGAGCGGCTGAGGGAACTGGGGTTGTTCAGTCTGGAGAAGAGGAGGCTGAGGGGAGACGTTATCGCTCTCTACAACTACCTGAAAGGGGGTTGTGGCGACGAGGGTGTTGGCCTCCTCTCCCAAGTAACTAGTGATAGGATGAGAGGAAATGGCCTCAAGTTGTGCCAGGGGAGGTTTAGATTGGATATTAGGAAAAATTTCTTCACTGAGAGGGTGGTCAGGCATTGGAACAGGCTGCCCAGGGAGGTGGTGGAGTCGCCATCTCTGGAAGTGTTCAAGAAACGTGTGGATGTGGCGCTTCAGGACATGGTCTAGGGGACATGGTGGCGCTGGATTAATGGTTGGACTTGATGATCTTGAAGGTCCTTTCCAACCTTAATGATTCTGTGATTCTGTGTCTGGACTTGGGCACTGTGATTGCTTAAGCCATCACTGTTGCTGAAAGATGTGCTTAGCAAATTACAGCCTCTGTTACAAGAGACTAATATATTGTGTTACAGTAGAGATTAGTGTGAGAACTTGAGAACTACGTACCCTAGGTGGCAGTGATCCATGTTAATGTGCAAGATACTTCTTCTAAAAGAACCTGCTATGATTTTCAAAGGATTGAAGTAAAAATTAAGTTTTCTACTGTCCTGAAGCACATGGTTATGCTATCAAAAGTGTGAATACTAGTACTGACCTATTTTATGTGGAATTTTTGGGACTGTGAAATCAGGCCTTAAAAATTGAACCTTGGTAGTTTTTTAGTTTTTTTTTTCTGCTTTGTAGCTATTGGGCAGTTGGCTTTCAGTTGTGTTCTCAGTGACTTGCCAGTGATATTATCACTGAAAGTTTTATGGATGCACTCTAGATTTTTCTTCAAAATACTTAAAGTATAGGTGGGGATAACCTCAAAACAGATGGATATATAAGCTCTGCAGTGATGACTTGTGATTGATAACATTTTCAACTTCAAGAGGTCTTACAGTTACTTTTTCCGGCAAATGCATTCACCAGAGGCTGGGTTTGGATCTTACCATCAGTATTATCCTAGAAGACAACTGGTCATTCCAGGAACAATGATGTAGTGTTTTGAGATGGACTGTGAAGAGTCTGTTGATGTCCATTAAATCTTGGAGGACATCAACTTAATTTCTTCTAGAGGGCTGGAAGATATTGGGAGGTAGTTTGATTTTTTTTTTTTTGAACTTTTAGTTTGAGGAATACTTTTCATATCATTTTTGAAATTGGAGTGATGAAAAATGCTGAAATCATGTTTGTCCATATTAAATGAAAGCTGGCTGATGGTGTCCTACTCTTGAAGAGGAAGTAGGGATGCTTTTTTAACTTTAAGAGTAGGTGTATGCTGAATCTCAGATAGACTCACACACATGAAAAGTACCTGGATATAGAAATAGCAATCATTTTATTCTGAAGATTTCCTAGCAAAAGTGAACTTAGTCTCATAGTTAACAAAAATTTCAAGAAAGAAAAAACACCTTATCTTCACCAACTCCCTATTCCCTCAGCGCAGTCACGCTGTGCTTGATGCTCCTGATGGTGAGATTTATCATTAAAAGGTGATTTTTAAGTTTTTTATGTGGGAGATACACTGCTGTACTCTGTAATGTTACTTTGCTTTTTACTTACCATCTCCACCCAAAGATCTGAACTTGCATTGCAAAGTATCAGTCCTGACTCTCGTTTACAGATAGCAGAGCTCAGGAATGCAGAAGTGGAGGAGCATGTTCAGTATTAAGGTATGTCTTAAGAGAACAACAACAACAACAAAAATCTGACTCCCCTCTTGTTTGGGGTTGGAGGGTTGAGACGGTGCCTGGCACAAAGGTGTGAAGTCTCACTTGGGAGGAGCCTGTGGAGCCAAGGGTATCGCCACCATTACCCATTTTCTTCACACTATTGCTCCATCCCCCTGAAAAAGAGGTTGGGCAATAGTGTTTGCAAGTCATTAGTAAAATTATCATTGTTTTTTCTGTTCATTAGATGCAGGGAAAGACTGTTACATATTTTTAGGTCTACATTATTATATGCCTGTACAATATCAACACAGTCACATCAGCCGAGAGCTAGTAGGGGCATCAGTTTCAAATTCCGTGTGCAGTGCAGGGAGGCTGGCATGCTTTGCAGGAGGGCAGAAGGGGGCTGTAGCCATCGCCCCTGCCCTCAGACCTGGGGCTCTGCAGCCCCTTGCATTTGAGAGGGACAGTGGGATGCAGTTTCTTTGGTTCAGTTAGACACTTAATGCTACTGTCCAGGCAGTGCTGATGTTGTTGAAACAGCAGATTTTGTAGTAAGATAAAGGTACGCAAGTTTTTTTGTTACACAAAAGAGGCTGTAGCAGTTCCATTGTGAGACATGTGGGAACATGGGGGAGGATCAACATTTGCCAAACAGAAAGGGATAAAATCTGGTGTAATTACAGAAATTTTCTATCAAGCTTTGAGAAAGGTAATAAATAAAAAATGAAAATCCCCAAACCTGAAGAAATTGGCAGGGGAAGAGGGGAGGAGGGGAGAATAGATGCATAAGGATGCTCTGGCATCCAAAGTCAGTTCACCCAGATGAAAACTGTGCTCCTAGAGGCCACATGAGTGTCTCTGAATAATGTGTGTCTAAATATTCTGACTATTAGATTGTCCCTGTGTGTATGTGTGTGCATGTAACAGGAATTTTCCAAAAGCTCTCGGTCACTGGGGACGCAGGCTGTGTGCTGGCTTGGCAGTACGTGCTTTGGTAAGTCAGTGGGCGAGCACTGTACTGGCGCTCAAAAGTTTTTCTTCTCTCTAAGCCCTGGTTAAAAAAATTAACTTGGTGGTGGGGCCCAGGCAGTTTAAAGGTGTCTGTAAAGCATTATGTAAACCATCTTTGCTTATAACTTAGTTGGTTCATTTTTTGGTGCATGTCAGAATATGTTTAGTCTTGTAAGGCTACGTGACATCATCCACTTAGCAGGGAGGTGTAAGACAGCAAAATAATGTAAGAGGCCGGTTTCAGCTGTCTGAGGGGTAAGCATTTTGCTAAGCGAAAGTGGAACAAAACCAGCTTTAAGGGAGGTTGTTTTTTTGTATTTCACTGGAGGAGCTGTTAAAAGTCTAAATTACAGTTTTCCTGATGGCTAGTTGAACAAGGGTGTAGCTGAGGAGCGTGTGTGTGTCAGCGGAGAATTCATAAGAGCGTGTCTGCAGGAGCTCAGAGGGCTATTTAATTCTTCTCCTGTTCCATTAGCCGATGAAGCAAAACGAGTGGGAGGTCTGTGAGGCCAGATCAGTGCTGATAGGGGAAAGCACAGTTCCCAATGCAAGGATTTAAAAAGGCTCTGTAACATCCCAGCAAAAAGCAGAGCAGGAAGGTGCCTGGGTGCTGGAGCCAGCAGTACTCAAGCTGGAAGCAAAGTACATCTCTCTCGGGGTCTTGTGAGAGGGAGGAGAAGTAGCGTGTCCCTCTGTGTCCTGATGTCTGTCCCGGGCATCAGTCCGGACTCCTCCCACACTGAATCCAGTTGTGCTTTAGTCAAACAGGTGCTGGGCTCAGGATCACGGTAACTGGATGAAGTATAATGTCCCTGGGGTTGCAAGAGAGGCTGGGCTAATAATCCAGCTTGTCTTCTGACCCGGGATGCTGTAAATCTGAGTTGGAGGGCTTGGCAACAAGTGCAGTTGCATTTGGCTGTGTGGATCACGACATCCCTGCCCCGGGCTTCCCCGTTAACAAAACAGGCAGCTCGACAACCTGAGGCTTTCAGCTGTGTGTGTCTGAGACAGAGTGGTTGGGATGCGGATCTCTCTGCCATTGGTGAGTTTTTAGGAGAATATTCTGATTTTTCTGAAGAGGCAGTCACACGGTGCGGTGAAGATCTGGCTGGCGTGTGGCTCAGCGTGCAGTTTGTTTCCCTCTCCGAGGTATCTTTGTTTCTGCTTAGTATTCTGTGCGCCGCGCTGAGACCTGGGTCTTGTTTAATCAGTTTGGTTCTGATTGCTTCCTTGTATCCATGGGTCGCATCTTGAATTCAGTGTTTTGCATTACAAATCTGGTCTCCAGAGATGGGCAGGATGTATAGCTCCATCTGCCACATCTAGTTTTTAGCCCTTTTTCACAAGGCCCTGCTAACAGGTGACATGCACAGCCCACCGAGATTCCAGCTAATTGTTGGTGTGTAATTAGGAAGATGAGTGCTGACCAGATCCTCTTCTGCAAAATGGAGGAACCGCTGCGGGCTGCAGAGAGATGGGGAGTGTTGGCTGGACCTCCTGGTGCAGCTCCTGTGCTTGCTCCGACCCGGAGCCTGCCTTGACTTTGAAGGGTGAGATGAGGCACTGAGAGCTGGATTATTCTCCTCGCGTGCCAGCTTCTAAATGCCAGAGGAGATGCGGGGAAGTAGATCTCTCACGGGAGTATCATTTGTTCTCTTTTGTTTTGTGACATTTGGATGACAGTGTTTTTGAAACGGTCATTTCTGCTATTACTGCTGTGAGAAAGAGGTTAGTCTAAAATAAGTATATGAAAGTGCTAATAAATACAGTGTTTATGCACCACCAGCGGATAGGTAGCTGTTTTGATTTCTTATCTCGTTGTTCTTCCGCTAGACCTGAACCTCTGTTGTTACAGGTTTATAAGAGATAACCTGTATATTTTTAGCCTTTTCTTAAGGTGGAAAAACTAGAATTCAGATGGCTTGCAGCTTTTCCCCGAAGTGGTGGTAAAAATTGTTGTACTAAAACTAAAGCTTTAGTGGAATCTTAAGAAACTAAAGAATGAAATTAGTCCAGAGAATGTTTGCAGGATAAGTTTTTGTGTGTTTTTGTAGAAGCCTGGTAACTGGAGTAGGTTTCTGATGTTTTCAAGATAGCAGTATTTACAGTTCATATTTTCATAGGAGGTTTTTTGTTGGTGGGTTTTGTGTTTGGGTTTTTTTTGTGTGGTTTTTAAATCTGTTCTCACAAAACAATGTCAGGGAGGCAGATGGGTGCTGTCAGTGCTTTCATAACTGGGGAGTGTAAGGTGCAGGAGTGAAGGCACTTGGCAAGGCCACAGGAGTCCTTGTGCTTGGAGGCAGGGTTGGAGCTCTGGACCTGCCCAGCTGCTGAGAACACAGCCCCTTCCTCTGCTCTGCTTCCTCCGACGTCAAAGTGAAACACGATAGTGGTGTTGGAGCCCTTGAAAAGAAAATTACGATGCCTTGACTATAAAATACATGCACGATATGATTTTTATAGATATATATATATACAAATGTAAAATATGCACAAATAATGTGTGAATATGATGTGTGCGCATCACGTTTAAAAGTCCTTTGGAAAGAAGCTCTTAGCAGATCTATATTGGAGTCAAATAAAAGAAGTGAAATGTGTTTCCTAAGTAAAATCTGGAGAGGCACAACAGCCGAGCCTGGCTGCCAGTCACAGCGAGGAGGATGTCTAGCAAGATCTCTTGCACTGGCCAGTCCCTGCCTTTAGGGAACCTTTTCTGGGGTTTTTCAGCCCTGTGATGCTGTCTCGTGGCACGCACAAAATCTGGTCTGGGAAAGCCCCAGAGAAGGAGATTGTGGATTGTGTTTTGAATGCAGCAAGTAGGACTGTATCATCCGCCTTTAAGTATGCATTTTCTTTTGCGTTCTTGATGACTTGGACAGTTGAAACTAAAAGCTTCCCTTGAAACAATATAGTGAGAGACTAAAGTTTTGAACAAGGGCTCTGGCAGGTAGTTCTGAAACACAAGTGTAGTTTAAAGCTGTTGTGAAACAGCTGTAGTAGCAGTAACATCAAATATTGCTGTCAGAGAAAAACACAATTTCTTCCTCTGTGGGGAGAGGGAAATAGCTGGTTAACAGCTGGAGACTCACCTCTCGAGATTTACCTTTTAGATGAAGTGCTAAGGAAAGCTAATGGCTTTCTTATCAAGTATATATTGTAAGCTGTATTTATGTTGGTTGCTTTGCTGCCAGGGTTAATGAGGTGACTGGAGGCCAAGTAAATTTAACGTATGCATACATAAGGGTATTAAAAATGAAGCCTGAGCAGGCTGGCTGGCTGGCAGCCAGTCTGGGGTCCCTGTTTCTCACCATTCAGCTGGGAGATAAGCTGTGAAGAGGAGCATCTGTGAATGATGGGAGGAGAAGCAAAAATGTTTAAAGTTGTAGCTTAGTATTTACTTTCCAAACAACACTGGGAGTGCTGGTGCCTGTTTGGTAGTTTATTAGGGAACTTTGCTGCCTGTAAAGTTGTTGCAGCACAGGTAGCTGTGGTCTGTCAGGGTTGCACTTACCCCTCGCCTCCCCAGGTTCATGGAAGCCGGTCTCTGACTTGACCCTGTATTTCTGTTGATCTTGAGTTGTGCATAACACTTTTCAGAAAAAAAAAATATTGTAAAATTGGATATGGATTGTTATATAGAGGCCTGATGCAAGTGTTCCAAAAAACATGTGGATGTGACACTTCAAGACATGGTTTAGGGAACACGATGGCGCTGGATTAATGGTTGGACTTGATGATCTTGAAGGTCCTTTCCAGCCTAGTGATTCTGTGATTCTGTGAAAACATAGGTGGGGTGAATTTTTTTAGTATTCGTATTCATAAAAGTTCATTTTAGAGACTGCGAAGGCTGAGAAGCACACCGTAGCAGGTTTATGGCGTTTCATGAAAAAGACGCCTGCCTCTCCATTTCTAGAAAGCCTGATGTTAAAATGTGCGGGTTTGAAATTATTACTAAGGCTATATTGCCGTCCCCCTCATTTCTGAGGTGATGCTTTGTGTTTTTAATGTATGTTTTTATTTTGATTCATTCTAGTTTCATAGCTATGGCCTTAAGTAATCATTCTGAATAAAGCTGAATGTTTTGGTTACATCAACAGGGCATTTAATGTCCACACAACTGCTAATCGTTCTTCAATTTGTGCAACTAAAATAAAGTTCAGGCCATAAGTGGTAGAAATACAAGAGTGTCTGAAGCTGCTGGGCTGTTGTCTGTTCTTGGCTTTTGTGCTACAGAGGTGATTTTAGTCTACTCCTGAGCCGGGTTGTATTTACTTCAGCTTAATTAAGCACCAGCCCTCTCAGTGCTTCGCCTCCTAGTGCAGTCAGTGATCTTGATTCATTGGTTGCTCTGGAAGAAGATACAGCCATGGCATAAAGGATGGGGTGTTTCTTCTTGACGGTACGTACTCATCACTGCTAAGTGCTTCCATTGATTACAGCAGCGCGAACACAGCTGAAAACAACACGGTTGGTGGCTTCTAGGAACGCACACGCTACCGCTTACCGAGCCCTCGCCTTGTTGCTTGAGGACTTTATTTTGAAACAAAAGTGGAAATGTCAGGCAAACATGTGCAAATGCTTGTTGCGATTGCTGTTTGGAGGGGCTACCCGCTGGCTCCCACGGTGATTTTGCAGCTGTATGTATTGAGCATCCCTAGCAGGCAGGCTCTGGTCGCTGTTGGGGTGTACTGGAACCAGTCTGCAGAAGCAGAGCAAGTACTGGCACAGATGGGGCCTCTGCGGTGGGTGGGTGAATGCGGGTGTAGACTGTGCTGCGATAGTTGTATGCATGTCATCTTATGTCATGTTAACCCTAGCTTTTAAATGGCAGGTGAAAAGCTTCAGCTAATGTTCTTTTAATAATTAATTGATGTGTACAGGCACATCTTAGAGCCATTTTCATTTTATATGGTATGATAGACTTTTGATTAATTACCCTAGCTTGTAGAGTTGTAATAGATTAGTGTC
Organism: Phaethon lepturus; assembly: GCF_000687285.1. Lineage (NCBI taxonomy): Eukaryota > Metazoa > Chordata > Aves > Phaethontiformes > Phaethontidae > Phaethon > Phaethon lepturus. The sequence goes on from NW_010513782.1 coordinate 25,299, forward strand.
TTACTTAAGGGGAGGAAAGGCTGTACTTTTCTTGTCATTGACCAAATACTAATGGATCAGTCAGGGGACACAGCCAGCTGTAGTGTGTGCGTGGTCACGGACACACAGCTCCTCCAACATGCGGCGTGCAAAATGTAAGCCTGTCTTGAATGCCTCTGTTTCTTTCGTTACGTGTTTGGACTGGACACACCATTGTAGGCACTGCTGGGGTAGAAATTAATTCTTCTTGCAAAAGTGCAATAAGCTAACTTGGAAGAGTCAGGCCCCTTCTTTCTTAACCATCTTGGCTACCTCGTGCTGAATTGACATAGGCAGTGATGTATGGGACCTCTGGGGCTAGACCCACTGCCAGTCAAATTGCCCATGTCGGCTTTCTGAATGTGCTCGTTGCCTGGCTTAGGGCAGGGCATGCTCTCAGCAAAGTCTTAAATGTTGCAACAAGACCTCTTGGTGCTGCAGCTGTTTAATCTAAATAACAAGTGTGTATTTTTATTGACTTTAGTATGAAAATGAATGATACAGTGGCCTCTAGGGCACTCTTTCAATATAATTTTGTATAGAAAAATGGCTTTTCTCTCCCCCATTTTTTTTGGTGAATGGTCAGAGTGTAGACAGACCTTTTCAAAATAATGTTGAGCTGGGAGTGTTTGCTGTTTGATTTTGTGACTCCATCCATCTCCTTTAGATACTGTTTGAGATGACGTGGCACTGCTTGGCATCCTTTCCTCTACAGCACATGTATGGCCATCCCTGAGATGCACCCGTTCCTCTGAAAACACAGCAGTCAGAAGAAAGCTTAAAAGTGCATTTTGAATGAGTTTTTTGATTGTTTTGTAGATGGTGTTCCCCACAGGTAGAGTAAGAGAGCCTGGCCTGTGCAGAGCTCCTAAAGGCTTCAGGGGAGGAGTGATACACATGTTTGATACAACCCCTTGCTGAAAACACCTGAGAAGATGTTCTGGTAGCACCATGCTGGAGCTGGTCTGGTTCTGGCCGCTGTTGTTTCTCACCATTCTTCAGCTGCGTGAATTGAGATGAAAGGGTTTGTTATCTGATGCTTTCTCCAGAAGTTAATAAACTTAAAGGATGTTTTTGATTCTCTCTGCCCCCCAGTATCGATTGCTGAGCGTGGAATGGTTCAGAAGACTATATGTAGTTCAGGATTCAAAGCCACTTGAATAAACTTGGGGTTTAATAAACAAAAGACGATGAGATAGCTTGCTGTTTTTCCCTGCACATTAGCCTAAGGCTTTCAGCTGTCCAGAAAAATGACAAACTACATCAAACAGACGCAGTTATTGGTGGAAGGTTTTTTTAATATTTCATTTCAAGAAAGTTGCTACTGAGGTTTTTTCCTAGACAAAAAATCTTGCTTGAAAAAGAGCTTAAAAAGTCTGTGATGATAATAATGAATTTACAAAATCCCTCAAGATAGAAATCTTTCTATATTAATACTAATTGGAAATGTTATAAAGGTAACATTTAATAATATTTTAGCACTCTT
>NW_010513782.1:26833-31319 GCF_000687285.1 Phaethon lepturus
AGTAGGATTTTGACCTTTTCATTGCCCCTGTGAGCCCGGGATGTTAATTGGGCAAATTGCACATGAGACATGTCTCAGATAATTTACCAAATTCTGCAGGTCCTTTCTTGTGGACAAAAACATCTAAAACTTGGACTTCTTTAACTTGTAGAGGAGCTCAAATTACAATAGTTATACATGGTGTACCCCTTAACTCTCAGCTTGCTAACAATTCAAAGGTTGCTGGCTGCTCTGAAAGCTTAGGAGGATATGGGTATGTGCGTTTACAAACTCAGAGGGGTTAAGAAGGCTTGTAGTTAATCCAAAATACAAAAATGCTGCAGCAGCAGAATTGCTTCAAGCTCTTTAAAAAGTCCTTTCAAGTTAAGATGACATTGCTTTTGGTTTAATATAATGAATTCAGTAAAGCAAGAAGGCACTCGCTGTTCTGCTTGTTCCCACTCTCTGGTGAGAGAGTGTAAGGGGGGCTTATAGGATTCTCATTCGGCTAAATAAAGTTTGACTTGCATGTAGTGTGATAAATTCAAGTAGAACACTTTCAAAGACAGAGCCAAGTGTCTGCAGCTTTTGTGCCTCCAGTAACTTGCAAGAAACTCTTTTGGACAGTTGATGGAAAAGGGTTTGGGGATGGTGGGCTTTCCCAGGGCAGTTGGTCTGTTTGAAAAGAAAGAATCAAGTTTGCCTGGTTCATACAGCTGGCTGTCAGTAGTTATTCGTTCTTGGTCTTAATGACAGTTGCTGCCAATGAATCTGCTGTGCCAGTAGTTTCATTTGGCCTTCCTGGTGCATCCTCACTTCAGGCAGTGGTTTGATCAGTTTTTCCTTTCCTACCCACGCAGCGAAGAAAGAAAATCCTGCTGGCTCCTCTCGCAGTGCTGATGCTGCTCAGCAGTAAAGGCTCTCGAGGAGTCGGGTGCTTGCAGATTGGTGACAGCATTTGCTAGGCTCTTGAAAGGTTACCTTCTTCCCAGCCGTGCTGCAGAGTTGGGATTGAGCTTCGAGGTGTTCATCCACCATAACGCCAGAACAGGACTCGGAGAGCAGCCCTGCTGCGTGCAGCCCTCCTGGGGAAGGCTGCCAGGACAAGCATGTGGCCAGCATTGGTCAAACGTCTGTCGGTCAGTAGTGAACTACTAAGTAAAAGCAACTGTAATGTATCTAGAAGCTTTGTCGTGTAACCAAGGGACATGTTTTTCCATGTTTGCTGGTGGAGAAATGTGCAGAAGGATGTTTGTATCTTGTGAAGACCCAACTGTCCATTTCGGCCCTCGAGGACCTCTCCTGTTGCCTTTGTTCAGGAAGGGTTTCCCTTTTCCAGAGATGATCAGTTTGCCTCAGCTAGCAATATGAGTCTTCACTGGTTTTGGATGAACACTGTCAAGGAGGATACATACTTTGTATTTTATTTTGCATTTGTAAAAATTCCATCAGACAATATTGACTTCATAAAATCATAGAATAGTTTCAGTTGGAAGGGACCTTTAAAGGCCATCTAGTCCAACACCCCTGCAGTGAGCAGGGACATCTTCAATTAGACCAGGTTGCTCAGAGCCCCGTCCAACCTGACCTTGAATGTTTCCAGGGTTGGGGCTTCTACCACCTCTCTGGGCAACCCATGCCAGTGTTTCCTCACCCTCGTTGTGAAAAATTTCTTCCCTATATCTGGTCTAAATCTACCCTCCTGTAGTTTAAAACCATTATACCTTGTCCTACCACAATAAGAACTGCTAAAAAGTCTGTCCCCATCTTTCTTATAAGCCCCCTTTAAGTACTGGAAGGCTGCAATAAGGTCTCCCCAGAGAATTCTCTTCTCCAAGCTCAACCATGCCAACTCTCTCAGCCTTTCCTCATGGGAGAGGTGTTCCATCCCTCTGACGATTTTTGTGGTCCTTCTCTGGACCCACTCCAACAGGTCCATGTCTTTCCTGTGCTGACGGCTCCAGAGCTGGATGCAGCACTGCAGGTGGGGTCTTACCAGAGTGGAGTAGAGGGGCAGAATCACCTCCCTCGACCTGCTGGCCGCGCTGCTTTGGATGCAGCCCAGGATACGGTTGGCCTTCTGGGCTGCGAGCGTACGTTGCCATCTCGTGTCCAGCTTTTCATTCAGCAATACTCCCAAGTCCTTCTCAACAGGGCTGCTCTCAATCCCTTCACCCCCCAGCCTGTACTGATACCAGGGGTTGCCCCAACCGAGGTGCAGGACCGAGCACTTGGCCTTGTTGAACCTCATGAGCTTCACATGGGACCACTTCTCAAGCATGTCCAGGGTCCCTTTGGACGGCATCCCTTCCCTAAGGGACTTCCTTAGGAGATGCCAGGTTGCAGGCACAGGACACTCCAGTTTGTACGAAGGCAGGTTGACTGGACTGTAAAGTTTTCTGAAGCTTGTAAGTCTGAGCAGAAGAGTTATCCCAGAATACTTTTGCACAGATATGTACACCAGCGTAGCCTGTCTGGCACGAGACTTTAGTACTTCTGTGAGTGGGACAGAAGCGTGACAGAGTGGTGGGGAATCTGCAGTGCCTTAAGCAGCCCTTTACTGCTAATGCCCTCGGTGTGATGCAGAAGGTTAATCTGTCAAGAATTATCTCAGCGAGTTTGGAGGACAGAATAAGCTTGATTATGAACAGTAGTTCTTCATGAGGAATAGCTATTTAAATTCCTTCATGTATTCTTTTTAAAAGGGCTGTAAACAAATTGTTTCTCATAAACCACCTGCATGCATAAAACACATTTTCTCTTGCCAGCCTCCCAGAGTTGGATTGCTGTTTGAGCCCTGGCAGTGCCCTGGGTACTTTGTTCTTCTGCTTAAAAAGCCGATCATTGATACTTTTCCAAATGTTTCCATGTCTTTAATGTTAGTTCAGAATATCTAATGCATTGCTCCTGCAGGCAGAGAGTATACCAGCTGCATCAGGCAAGTTCCCATTCAGTTGCCTCCTCTCCTACAGTGAGGAATGGCCCGTGTTCTTCCTGGGAGAGGTTTGAGATTCATTTTCACTAGAAGACAGGGAAAAAATGGTAAAGGGAAAACCAGCAGACGGATACAGGAGTCTATCACAAAGCCCTTTTCGGAAACCTTCTCTTAACTTTGAGAAAATTACCTTGTACGTTGCATATGATTTATGCTGATTTTTTGCCCCTCACATTTCAACTCTCAAAGAACTTTTCTTTTAAAAGGATAAAATATAAAAATAAAATTTAAGCCAACTGTCAGCAAAGGGTAATGCATTCTAAAGCAAAGCCTCTGGGCTTTGAACCTTTGCCAGTTGACCCCTAAAACACTGCTAGTGGGGTACTTCTCTGCTATAGCTACTTTTGAAACACTCAGTGGATGCTTACCTGGTAGCTTACCTGGATGCTTACCTGGATGCTTACCTGGACTTAACTTACTAGCCATGGAGTGAGGGAGCAAGATTCTTCCAAGAAATTTCTGCAACAGCATCCAGGTCAGTGGAAAATGTTCTGGAATTTCTGACCTGAAGTCTGTGGCTCTGTCTGCAGCGTCTGCCTTTCTCCCACTAGTAAGTGTTGGGTGAATTTGAAGTGTTCCTCATGCCAAGATGAACTAATTTTTTCAAGCAATAGATGGTCTGCCTTTACTGCTGGGAGTGTTATGGCTTCTGTGTGAAGAAGAGAGACTCCTTCATTGCTCTGTACCCAACCCAGTCTTGTCTTGAGGTCTTCACTACCTGATGGGTGAAAGCACTTGCTTCTGCTGGAGCTGCTACATTCCTCACCCGTGACATAATGTTGACGCGTGTCACTTCAAATGAGATTTTTTTATTTGTGATGCGTATGCTATGACAGGAGCAGAGCTGCCTGCACCTGACGAGGATCCAGTGGTACAGCAAGTCCTGTATTTAATGTGTGATATTCCCTACAGTTTCTAAAGTATAATGCCCTGATGCAGAAATTGGGGAATGAGTGCATCCCAAAGATAGACTGGCCTCCCTTCCGCAGGGTACACACTAGCAGCTCCTTTTGCAGGACTGTCCTGACCTTGTTTATTTTGGACTTAGGCACCATAAAATAGCTTGTTAAGTGTTGCTCATTTAGAATGATAATTAGGTGTTACCTGATGAGTTCTACAATACTACAATTAAAATGTTATAAAAAATTTTGTGGTTTTTAATACTTCATATATTGGTTAAAATTTAATTCAAAGTACAGTGATTGCAAGCTCTCTGTGTATGTGCATAATTATTAAAACCCACAAGGATAAAAAAACCCCACAAGGATAAAACCAAAGCAGAGATATCTCATAACGAATGTACCAGTAAAAAGAACTGTGTCCTTTGCATTGTGTTGCTGGGGAAGGTTTGAGTGATGCAGAATCCGTGCACTGACTGAAGGTCAAGCAACCAAGGACACAAGCTCCAGCATCGAGTCTGTTCAATAGGGAAGGAAGGAAGGTCGGGGCTCTGATTGCTGTCCTGGGGTCTGAAAAGAGACGAGCGTATCTGAGAGCAAGGTCAAGCTGAAA
>NW_010513782.1:31350-42339 GCF_000687285.1 Phaethon lepturus
GAGCAAGGTACAGCTGAAACTGTTTGGGGTTTGCTTACTGCCTCTGTGAAATTCAGGGTGTCTTGCATTGAGAAAAGCTCTTAAGTAAGTGTCAGCAGATGCCTTGGGCCTCAGAAAATCCATTATATCTTGGGTCCTGTAATACCACATCAGGGCTACCCTAGTGAATGTGAGCGGAGTGCTGTACTAGTGCAAGCGTAGTCTGGTGATTCAAATTGATTCAAAACATTTTGAGGGGATACCTTTGTCCTGCTTTCCCATAGCCAGGCTGAAACATAGAACTGGCACAAACGTGGTGGTGTGTGCTCTAGCTAATTTGGTAAAACCGCCCCTCCGCTCTCGCCTGGCTCAGGTCCACTTTAACTAATGGGTTTGAGCACATGTCTAGAAGTGATGGACATAGAACTGTGGTCTCTGAGTAAACGAGGTTTCAGAGGGAACGTCATCAAAACCACTTTGATGCGTTAGTCTGCAGGTAAGAAAAAACCTGGACATCTGGTGGCATTGCATATCCAAAACAAAACGCTTAAAACTTGGAGCATGTTCGTTATACGTCACTAAGGGCTTCGGAGCCGTTGTTTATTGGCAACTGAGGAGTTGCTCTGCGCTGCTGTTAATTTTATATGTTTGGATTTGATGAAAAAGGTGCTGCATCTTGCGTTGTTAGCCCCACGCCAGCATCAGCCATGTGGAGGAACAGGAGCTGTTTCCTTTCCTTGGAGCTGTACTTAACTAGGTCCGGCTTAAGCTTTCCTTTGTTTTTCATCAAGCTAGGTAATGTCTTTCCCCTTTAAGATCTGTTCTGCTGAAAGCTTTTTGCATTCAGGATTTTACATTCTGGCAACTAACAAAATTAAAATAGCCTTCCTCCTAAGTACTGTAAAACATACATTGAATCTGATTACGATGGCTCCAAGTACGCATTTCAGCACACTAATGTACGAATGGATTGAAAAAAACAGCTAGCAGTAATTTTCTTTCTGTAGGTTTTACCGAATGGTATCCACAAGAAGCTGCATATGCATTATGTGTATCCCCTTTGTGACGACTCAAGGTCATGTAAAGGTGGTGGCCTGGAAGGAAAGAGTATTTCAATAGCAAAGCTGCAAAGTTGCCAGAGACAGCATATGGGATGTCTTATTTTTCAAAGGGCTTTCTATCTGTTACTGGCAGAAGCCTTCATTACAAGAGGGCAGTTTTGTGTGAGGTACATAATTTTTTTCTTTTTAGGTTGATCTTTTATTAGGATTCAGGTTTATCTTGACTCAGACTGCTAGCATGGGACCATTCCCCTGGTAAAGAGAGCGCATAGAAATTGTAAGATGTGACTGAGATAAAAAGAAATGCTCTCAAAGTTTGTGGAAGAAGGAATTTTGAAGATTGATTTATAAAAAACAAAAGCAAGCTACCTTCTTGTGGAAGTGGAAGTGTTATGATGGTGAGTTTTATTTGTTTTCTTTTGGATACCTTAGTTAAGGTTGAATAGCAAAACTTGCAGCTTCTAGAGCCATAGGATGTCATGGAGGAGAATTATGCTGGAGAGTGAAGAATATCCCGTACCAGTATGTCTGTGCCATGCTGAATGTAAGAACTGATCTCTCGACTGCTGCCTCTTGAGTGTAGAAATGCCAAAAAATTGGAAGTAGCTTCATAGCTGTCACGGACTCAATACCCTTGGCTAGCAAAGCATGCATTTTCTAGTAACCAAAAAATTGCTGGATATTGACATCAAAAATGCACATACATTTAGCATGGATTTTGTGGTGGGTGGGGGTCCATGGGTCACACAAGGTGCAGTGAGAAGTGTGCAGGGGTGGTGATGTGCCTAACTTATCTGAGAGGTAATGTTTAGTTTTGCTGTATGTTTTGGATTTCTTTCTGAGATTGAAAGGGGCAGTCGTCACAGGTTCATTAAAATGTGCAGGATATTTTTAGCCTCCCACCTTTTCTCATCTTTCTATCCGAAGCAGGTGAGGTTGCGCATCCTTGATAAGGTGGCAGACAGCATGGATCCGCAGCCACGTGGAGCCTTCCTATCTGCTGCGTCTTTTAAGTTTTCAGCATTTGTCTGTGGTCCACACATGTGAGTTTGCTTGCAGAATGTGTGCATGAGAACGTGAGCATGGAAGCAGGTTTTGGCCTGTTTGACTCTATGGAATCCTGGGATTTGCTTTGTGGCGTGGAAGATGGAAGATGGCTGGTCTGTCCAGAAAGTGTTGGATTCTCTGCAGCGTTGGTGCAGCTGTTATCTCAGTCCCTCTAGCCAGGAAATAACTAGGAAACCTACTGCTTTCATCTGCCAAATAAAGATGACTTGTAAAATATATTAGTTGATTTTCTTCCATCAAAATGTTTTGAACATACAGCCTCAGATCTGAGTGAGACAAAATCTGATGTGTAGCTGTTTTGTGTGTCTTACTGTACAGAATGTGATGCAAGAAATCTGAATTTAATTTTTAGCCTGAAGTGCTACTGAAGGAGAGAAATTGTATTTTTGGACTGAGTCAGAGTTAAGACTGACTTTGCCACCATTAATTCAAGATTTCTTAATTTACAGACCTTTGCTTTCTTCATCTTCAATAAGCATTATATTACACCTAGGGCTTGATTTTTATTTACATCCCTTTAATATGGCTTGGGTCCTATGTAGTATATGCTACCTCAGAGGGTGTTTTCTTTTGCCAAAGCAAAGCAACGGGGTCTTAGTAGAAGGGGGAAAAAAAAGTAGTAGTAATAATAAATTTAGCATCTTATTATAATAAGCTTGATTGCATCTTGGTTTCTTTATAAGTTACAGAAACAGCTTTCATTTTTCATACAGAAGGCAATTGCATGAAACTTGTGCTTTCATAGTTCCTGCTTATTAGTTGCAAAGGGAATTTCTGGGTGATGTCTTCCACAGTAACAGCCAAATGCCTCCAGAGCCAGAGGACTGCAGGATGCTGGGGGCGTTCTGCATGGAGAGAATTCAGTTTAATAAATATAATAAGCCCATTTACCCTACCAGGCTATGTTAACTACCTGCACATAAACTGAGCATACATAATGTTTGGGCAAAGGTTAGAGAAGCAGTTTGTAGGAAAGGCTAGCTCCAGAGCACACCAAAGCAGCAGCTATTCTTATTTTAGCCCTCAGTAGCACACACAATAATGGGGTTCAAGCAGTATCTGTGGTTGAGACAGTAATAACAACTATGAGATAATTAACTTCAAAACCCTTTAGGAGAGAATAATTCCAAAATCTAGCATTGAAAATGTTCATAGTTTCACAAGATGAGAATTACAGAAAGTTTAATTGGATATATAAACCCTCCAGTATGGCATAAGCTGTCTGCTAAATGATGGCGTTAGGAAGAATCCAGCCCCGTGGCAGCCTGCTGCTGTCTTCTCCTGCACGGTCTTTGAGCTGGCTGACACGGGCTGGCCGGGACTGGGATCCTGTCTGATGTAGCGGTGCTGCTCCCATACTGCTGGTGACTGCATCTGGAAGAGTGGGCAGCCAAGGCGTGTTTGTGAACTTGCCACTTCACGGGCACTTGGTGGACCTGTGGGGAAGGATGATCATCTCTGTTAGCAGGATCTAGGCAGTAAGTCCTTTTCACTCTATCATAGCACGTGACAGCGACCGCGCGACAGCAGGTGGAGGTTTTGTCGCCAGCATGTGCATGCTTTCCAGAGCCCGACTTAAAATAGCTCCGGACGCAAGTAGTTGTTGAGCATTATTTAATCACCTGTGTGTTTGTCAAGCTGCTGCTGAGTCAGCAAGGTTAAAGTTGTTTGTAGGATCCTCACGTATGTCTTCATGAGTGGCCCCAACTACGGTGCGCGTGCATGAATTAAGCTTGGAGGGGCCAAGAAGCAGACCAAAAGGTTGAGAATGGTGCTAAACTTCAGAAATGACAACTTAAAAGAAAATGAACAAGTTACTCAAAGCCACCCCAAAATTAAAATGGTAGAAAGTAAGAATAGGGAAGAAGAAGTCTGGGGAGAAGAAAGTGAACCAGTTTCTTGACGTGGTTTGAAACCAATAGCAGAACATAAGAAAGCAAGGTGGGAAAAGCAGTTAAATTAGCAAGGCTGGAAATAATTCATGCTAGCTAGATGGCAGGTTTGAGAAGCTGTTTGAGATGAAAATTTAGAAACCCAACTCCCAGGTATTGGTAGTAGGGTGTATAAAGTATAATGAGTATAAAAGGAAAATTGAAAGATCCAAAGTGGGCTTTGAAGGACTAAGGACTATACATAGAAGATAAATAATTTAGGCAAATCAGTGCCATTGTCTTGTGTGAAAATTTGGCATCCTGGATGATGGGGAGGTTAAAGACAGCAATTAAGGAAGAGAAGGGTACTGCTAAAAAGGGAAATTATTTCTTTGTATCACCGTAACTGCTAAAAATGTTGTGGCAGACTTAGTAGCAGTATTGTGCCCAGTCTTTCTAAATATAAAAGATCAGCAAATTTCAGAAATTGAGGTCTTGGCAAAAGCAGCTTTGGAATAAGCTATTAATCTGAAAAGCATTAAGTGAGCAGACCCCAATAGTATGCTTTGTTATGTAAAACATAACAGAACTTCCAGCAAAAGTAGGGGATTTTTCATTCAAAAGAGCCACTTCTTCAGAAGGAATTTCTTTATATACCTTGTACTTTGGTTGAAGCAAAAATTGAGAAAATAACAAAATACCTGAAAGATCATGTTCTCGTAGGGTCCAACTTCATGGATTCTGCAAAGGAAAGCCGTTCTAGTGGTTGTTTGAAATGCCCAAGAAGCTGCCAGAGAACAGGCTGACATCCAGGAGGTCTCTGAAAAATCTCTACGCTGAGGCCGCTAATGAAGCTGAGTAGACACGTGGGTAGAGCAAAGGGGTTCTTACAAATAAGAAACTGATTTAGTTTGAATTAGGATTGATTTAGGATTTAGTTTGCTCTCAAACCAGCAGACACCATGCAAAAATCCTTGAAGGGAAGGAAGGACAGATTATCCCTCATCTGATCGATCGCTTGCATTCTTGCTCTTTTGTTAAAATTACTTTTGGTGCTCACTGGATCTTATATCTGCTCCACTTTGCCTGTTCTCTCAGGCAGAGAGATGCAGAACCAGCAGGTTTGGCATTGCTGGAGCCAGATGCAGAAATAACAGTACCACCACTCTACAGTAAATAGCAGTCAGCTGTGATTTCTTGTAAGCAGCAAGCCCAGAAGGACCATGTTTCTCGATTCTCCCTCTCCTTAGTTTAAAACCTTCTGTTCTACATCCTGGATATGTGGAACTTGATGCCAAGGAGTTGTCGTTTAGAGGAGTGGACTTGGTACCTTGTGATTTTAATCTTTACACTGTTTTCCATTGTGCTGACCACAAGCCTGTAATAGCATGGTCATCTCTATTAAGAATATATTGTCATGTGTGTAGTAATTTATAGAAAAAGCACGGGAATTCTTTCTTTGTGGAAGTGGCTGACACGTGAGCACATTCCTTCACGTTAGCAGAGTTTGCTGATGGCTAAGGAATAGATGAATTCCTTTTTAATTTTTGTAGGATTTTGTGCTGTCCTGCATCATTAATCCATGCATCTGGTTGCACTGCTGGGCCTACTCTGTGAATGTAAAAGACTTCTGTTGAAAGGATGATATGCAATAGTTTACTACTTTTAAGGAGACTTTACAGCAGGCGTTAAGAACCTATACACTTGGGTAGGGTGATCTACAGCAATCTGTATTTAGTGCTCACTGTGAATGATGGCTGGGCTTGTGAGGCTCAAGGCTGATCTATATTTTAAGCGGACGTTTTGACTTATCGCCGCAGTTATTTAACAGGGCCCTTCATAATCCTTGTTCCAGTGGAAAAAAATCCTCCTTTTTATCTAGGATTGTCTGCAGGCAATGACACCTTCAGAAATTAATATCTTCAGAACCAAATGTAGCCAATAAGGCTGACAGGAGCATCCAGGCTGTGCTTGCATCCTGTTTAAAAGCTTCCCTTTCCCTCTGCTCATCTCCTTGGGTCAAGTTGTGATTGTGTGTTCAGGATCACTGAGATCTGTAGTGGGGGTAGCTTGTTGCTGAAGTCTTCATCCTTATTTTTTAATGCTTTGCCAAAATAAGGATAATCTTTTTTAAGTACTTCTGAATCGTTCTTGCTATTGTATGTATTTCCCCATACCAATTTGCCTCTGTTCAGGTGTTTTTCCTAGATTATGGGATATTTTGAAGTGTTTCTTTTTGTTTTTTTACTTTCTACTCCATTTTTAATTCCCATCCAAATGGATGATGAAACATTTTCCTGCTGGGGTCTGTGCTGTCTGCTGGGGTTTTTTTTGTTGGTTGGGTTTTTTTTCCTTTTTTTGGAGAGTTTACTGTGAATATTCAACATACACTTTCTCTTGCTCTGTCTCATTCCATTACTCACAGTTATATGCCTGTGGCTAATTATACTCCTCCACTCCTTTCTTGGTGTTTGTATCCTCACGTACTTACAGATGGTTATCAAATCCCCATCTTGCTTAGCCAGTCTGTCTAGCGCTTGCGACTTGACAGAGATTTTTATCCTTCCCGGTTCTTGACTTGCTTTGCTCATCCCTTCTCTCCAGATGGTTTGAGAATCTTCAAACTGATGCTCTAGGCCTGCTCACACCTGGGTGCTGGAGGTGATACCTTTGCTCGTGTAGCAGTCGCTTTTGGCCTTTTTACTGTATTGCAAGTTCATACGAAGTTCCTCCCTAAATCTGTGCTAGTGTTGCCATCTTCATATATCTCCCCACTGAATCTATCTAATACGTTCCCTGCATGTGGGAGTTCGGAGTGAAATGAGACTCATTTTGTCTTTTTTGGCTGTACTGCTATACTCCCCAAGTCTCTTTATATTATATTTCTCACCGAAAAGCACAAAGAAATCTATGCTAAAGGAATACTAATCTAGTGAAGCGAAACATTCAAAAGTCATTAACTTGTGTGTAACTGTGCTTCTACAACTTTTAATGTGAGCAATATGATGATCTTGAATTATAGGGTGCCTCATGGTTTTTCCTCTTCCTCCTTCAGAGCACAAATGAGGTGTTATATACAGAAGGAAGCAGTTGAGCTGTAGCCAATTACTGTTCTCATTTTTAAGAGAATAGATAGCTGCCTCATTGCTCCGTGTGGCATGTGCCCCCTCCTTGCTCGGTCAGATCTTGATTACCATCTGTTGTGTGACACCCTGAAGTATTGCGGTGGTTGGGTCCCTCTGGAGCACTGGTTCCCCTTCAGGGTATTTGTGTAAAACACAAGGTTGTGGGTAGGTGTCCAAAAGGAAAATTGGGTTTCATTATGTGTTGGACATGCGGTAGAGTTGGGAGAAGTTGATGCATTTTTAGCCTCTTTTTCACTATCATCCGGGTGGAGTCCAGTTGATATCTTCTGACCGGCATCCTTGGGGTGATGTTGAGAATGTTTAAGTTTCCGCCTTGAAAAGCAAACACAATTGTTTCAGGTTCTTTTATTAAAAGATACTATTACATGTGCAGGTCAGATAAGGACACTGCTCATGCACTGGGTGTACCTTCTGGCCCTGTAAGTTTCTAGAGAGTCTCTTAACTATGTTTTACAGCAAATGCAGTGTCAGTAGTCACACACACACACAACTGAACCTGGCAGTTCTGTGGGCATACCGGTGTTTCTGCAGGGAACATTTTTGTGTGACTTGTTATGTACTTAGGGCTGCAAAGTAGCTTAGACTTAAAAAGCAGATTCAGTGACATATTTTTGTCCCTGGATTGAAGTGGGCTGGCTTACTTTGGGGATGCTTTTCTTCACTGTGTTGTTCATGGCCAGTGACCCACATGACACTTGTTTCAGTTCAGTTAAGCTTCCAGAAGAGTTCATAGAGGACGTGAGCTATTCAGTGCTGGTTTGAAATTCCTCTTGACTCTTTAAAGTTGACTGCTTTTTCTAATCTCTTTGCTGCCTCCTGTGGGACATACTCATTGCCAGAATTTCCTAGTACCATATGAGCTGTTGGTATTCTTGGCTCTGTTTTAAATGAGTCCAGCTTTTTCTGCTTGTCTGAAAGAATCAAACCATGCAGGTTTCAGAAATGTGCTCAAGACCGCCTCTTTTCCATCCACCTGCCCCACGGCAAAATCAACTATATTTAAACGAAGTTTGCTTTTTTGTTGTTGTTGTTGTGCTTTCCAGCTTTGTAGTTTTCTGCCAAACTACCACTCGGTAGTTCTAACATTGAGTTTGGAGCAGGGGCAGGAGTTTAGCCTGCTAAACTCAGAGCTGTTTTTACAAAGCCATCTGGAGTGCTTAGCCTCAGCCTCCTTTTGCGTTACGTGGTCTAGGGTTTATAATATTGCCAGGACCAGATGCAGAAGTAGCAATGAGAATGTATGTGTGTTTTTGAAAGACCTTTTGCTACAGCGTCTGGGCTCACAAATGCAGTATTAGTTGTGGGATGCTAGCCGAAGCAGTGCAGTTAAAGGAGGCCTTCAAAGGAAGGGACTTGAGGTCATCTGATGCACAGGAGAGAATTCCAGATGCGAGAGAGAACATTCTGAAGAGGCATGAGATTATTGGGGCAAAAGAAACACTGAGAGTTTTAAGAGCATTAGTTGGTGGTTTGCTGTTGGACTTGATTTTACAAAAGCAATACTGACTCTGTATTTGTTTAGCTCGTTACAAAAATCTACCAACATTATTTGGTTTATAGCTACTTTCCTTCTTGGGCTGCCTTTCAGCCACAGCAGAGGAAGCCTTGAACCAATGCTAAAGACGGCTGTTCAAAACTGTCAGAATAACGCTGGACTTCTGAGGGTTAACTGAGCTTCAGCTAACACCCTGTCACCTTGCTTTGAATATTGGGTTGTCTTGTTGGGGGAGAGCACCTTTCTTCTAAAAATGTGAGAGCTGAACCACTGGGAGAGGCTTTTTCATATTTTCAATTTCAAAAGAGAATGACAGCTACTGAGATTTATAAAATTTTAAAACATTCCAATTTAAAGGGCTTTAAATATTGAATGCAGACAACTTTTCCATAGGCAGAGCAACCGTGGAAAGAGGAAGCAGCAAAGTTTGATCCTGTTAAGGGCCAAAGGCCCTCTATTAACTTCGGAGGGACAGACAGCACTCTTGCGTAAGAAAATGTGGATTTTCTACCAGATGGTAAATTATTATGGAGCACTAAGCAGTTGCAAAAAGATCAAGTCTATAAAGCATCTGGCTGACAATTCATCAGTTTTGCATGTTGCACGTTGTATGTATCTCATGGGCTTGAGAGGAGAGTTATAAATCTGTCAAGCTTGAAACTGGAGAGAAGCTTGATCGCATTTGCTGAAAGAAGAGAGAAATCGAGACACAGGCCTATTCTTTACCTGAGGTTTTTCTGTTCCTGAGAGTTACTCATGAATGAGGGCTGTGGCGGTGCCATTCACATGACTTCTGAGCAATCTGCACTCAAGATACACCATTAGATCAGGCACTTCTGTTGTTAATGGAAGTGAAAGGAAGAGGAAAAGCTCTCTGAAAGCTGTTCATCCCCAGTCTGGTCTGATACATACCTAAGGTGTTTTCAGCACCACCTGTAAAACTTGTTCTCTGTCCTAATTTGAGAGAGTTTGACACACATCGTTAGTTTTGACACAGTAATTTCAACCTTTGATGTTCTACACGCCATCTTTCCCCCCCCTGCCCTGTAGCCTCTTAAGATTCTGGCTGCTGTTGAGCCAGATGCAATGCTGCTTAAAGTGTGCTTCAGTGGGTTTGCTTCTCAGGACTGCGCAAATTAGCACCGTACACAGAATTTAGAGACGTAATCTTTGCTCTTAATCCAGGCACTTCTTCCCATTCCCATGTGGACCATATCTGGAGAGCTGGCTAACACTGGGCAAACTGCTTGGGGACTGAACGGAGTTTCCCATTGGAGTGGAGCTTGTACTATCTGTATCCGTCTCTGCGGTGCGAGACATGTTAATGGTGCTTTTAGTAATTCGTTGGTGAGAGATGACTGAGGATATGGCGGTTGGAGAGCAACAAAGAGAACTGAGTGTGCGGCTGGTTCGAAGGGCCTCTTTTGCAGTATTGACTATCTTGCTACTGAGCTTACTTGGATTTATGCTTTCTCATTGAGATAATAAAAGCAGGATGAAACAATCAGTATTCTCTCTGCATCTAGGTTAGAACTAGGTTATTTTGTGAAGTATTCAGATGTTTTGGCTGTAGAAGGCTTTGCATAAATAAAAGTTTCTCCGTGTTGTGTGATATTATAATGTGTGAAAAGATTTACTGTGCAAATACAGTAACAGAATGGAGAAAAATCATGATTTGCTGTTTGTTAGTATGATGCGATGTAAATATTTGCCTAGGTAGATTCTCTTGAGACTTCTTGCAGATTTCCCTGAGCACTGTCATTGCTGGTATTCTTTGAACATTTTTTTGTCATATGTAAACATGTTTGTGACATGTGATATCTCCATCAAAAGCTTTGTGGTTCTCAGGGGAAAAAAAAAAAAAGAGGTAATACACTTCCTCTTCCAAAACCCCAGCAATATGCAAAAGTACCTTTGTTAGAGCAGTCTTGAACATGTTTTTGAAATATCTGCCAACACGAATAGAGTGGTGGGTCATGCCATGTACGGTCTGTGCACTTGTACATTTGCTTTACTTCAAGGATATTCATGGGATACTTGAAGATGTCCCTGCTCACTGCAGAGGGGTTGGAATAGATGACCTTAAAAGGTTCCTTACAACCCAAAGATTCTATGATCCACATCCTCAGCCTCACTGTTGAAGTCTGCAGAAACCTTCAGGTCTCAAGTCGTTTCCTCTTTGCCCTCTGCAGGCAGCTGAATCTCAGGCTGGCATCTGCCAGTGTGAGATTCCGCCCCCCCCCGCTGTTGCAGCTTTGTTGCCAACTTTTGGTAGCTCTTGTGGCTTGGTTGAAGGAGAATCTCATCAAGTTTTGAATGACTCTTGAGCTTGTGTAGAGATGCCCAGCACTGAAAGAGTGATCCTGCTG
>NW_010513782.1:42363-44549 GCF_000687285.1 Phaethon lepturus
TGTTGTCACTTTGAGGGAATGGGGCTTGCTAGCTCCTTCAAAATCTGTCTTAACAGGCAGAACTTGGACTTTTACCTTAAAGTAAAACGAGCATATTCTCATGAAAAGATAAAGATGGAAGATACACAGAAATTGCATTCTTTTTAAATACCTGCCTTTCTTGGTTGGGTTTCAAGGAATTTTCTGTATTTCTGTATCTATGCAGATGCCCAAGTTAAGCTAATTTCCAAGACAATTTGCTTTGTTTTGGAGAAGGAATATCCAATCCTCAATCCTTTTAGACAGTCCTCCTCTCCATTTTTGGGAGGTGGAAGCTTAGCTGTTTGCTTTGGGTAAAGCTTCTCTTAATAGATACTTTTCCTAATAACCTTTTACTGGGACTCTGGTAGCCCTGTGAACTGACAGCTTCTGCTTATCCTGCTTGGACCTGTCGAGACTTGTCTGGTGTATACCAGCCCAGCTGGATGGCCCAAGCTACGCTTAACATGTAGTTGACCGCAAACCACCCTACATATGCAATCAAGCACGTCTCTCTTGGGCAGGTGGATGAGGAGGAGTTACATGAGCTTAAGACTGTTTCTTGTATTATAACATGCAGCTTCAGAACTATGTTGTACAAATGTGAATAAGAACAAGTAAAGGATTATTAATAGTCCATAATAGACTGGACCTGAAGGCAAACTTGGAGACAGGTGTATGTTTATGCCTCATGACCCTTAAAAACCACTTACTGGATTTGGGGGCATCAGTGTCGAGCTCTACTGCTTAAGCTTGAAAGACAGTTCAATTTCACTTTAAAAGTATCTGTAATTACATCTTTACAATGTAGTTTGGTATATCAGCAGTTAATCTTGTGCCATATTTGATCATTTTCCTTTTCTTCTCTTGGTTTGCAGGAGTAAGTCTGTGTCTGTAACACTGGATGTACTGATCACTTGCCTCAGACTGAAGAAGACTTGCTCTACTTTGGAATATGGTGCCTAACTTCTGCGTGCCAGTACTCACTGTGCCAGCAGCCATCCTCTGCTGCTTGATGCTGCCTTTAGCAGGAGCAGACAGTAAGTAACACTCAGTTTTGGAAAGTTTGAATACTTTGCAAATTTTCTTTCAACAAATATTAAACCTTCTTGGTTTGTACTGGAAACACTGAGGACTAAGGGACAACCCTTCCCAAATCTCTTATTTCCCAATGTGTGCAATGCAGATAAACAGTATGTATGTGAAGGGGCACAAGTACAACTAAAAAGGCTGACAGCATTTATTCAAGTGCAGGAAGAGCTTCTGTAGTAGCTGCAAGATCAAAACCTGACAATTTGATTCCTAACATGTACAGATGAGTAAAGAAAATTGGGGGCAGAGGAAGAGAGAAGTATTGGGGTCACAGTAATCCCTGTTACTTTATTTTCCTTGTTCTTTTACCAGCTCTCGTAATTTGTGTAGTACTGAGACCTCTCTACTGAGTCAGCAGGTGACTGAGCTCTTGGGAAAGGATTCAAGTTTTTGCCTTCTGGTGTAGCTCTCCTACATCTGTATTTCAGTAGCATTGGAGTCAAACATTTCCTTGTGGTTGTGCTTTAAGCTGTTGTGTCCATGCCTGTTGCCTTGATAGTCTTGATAGCACCACTGTGACTGACTTTGATCAGCTCCATCCAGGCCAAGGAGAAAGCTGTGCACAAAACACCATTGCAGACAGACGAGGAGAAATTTGGCTGATGGTAGACTATTAAAAATACCTTAAAGTAGGAATTTCCCATCAAGTGAGTTATGCAGAATGCAGGAAGCTTCATGGGTTCTTTGCATAGTCTTGGTTTTCGTAACTGGTGTGTATTTGTTAGGCTATCCCCAAGTATTTGTGCAGCCCCCCTCCCCTTTCTGTTAGCAGTAGCCAGTTTTTCAGAGTGGCCAAATGTTTGCATGTTTATTGCAGACTCTTTGGCAGTTGTGACTACTCTGTGCCTGTAAAAGCACCCAGGGCTCCTGGGAAGCTTGAGTTGGAGCAGAGAGGTGACCGTGATACACCTTCTGAGGTGCCACCAACCTTCTGCTTCTTATTCCAGCTTTAGTCACCAGGCTTATAATTAAGATGTAATTTTGTGAATGTTGGAGATCTTGATTCGTGTTAGTAAGAGCCTGGCTGAATGGAGAAAATGGACTGGAGGTCCTAAGTGTCCTTGGATGAAGGGGAA
>NW_010513782.1:44580-56234 GCF_000687285.1 Phaethon lepturus
TGGAGAGAGGAGTGAAGAGGGGATGTGAAGAAAGATACAAATTCACTATTTTTGTTGTGACTAGGGATGACTCACAAAGGATTACGGGGTAGTCTGTATGAGTCTGAGCTGCCCAGTTAAACTGGGGGGAGTAGCTGTTTCCTTCCTCATCTTTTTTCTTTGGCTGCTGGTGCTGCTGGAAGGTGCTTATTCAGTTCAACTTTATGTCTACACATTGTAGCCCGTTTTGGAGTCTGGCACAGAAAAGTGTATGTTTAATGTTCTGAGGTGTATAAAAATTTGCCGAGGTTCATTGTCTTTATCCTGGTCCTTGCAAAGGAGAGAAGCATCACTCCATCAGATATGCAGAAGCTGGTGGAGCTTGAGATGTCCCGGGACAGTTCTTGGCCTAAGGATAACATGCAGTAGAACGGTTTGCTAATTTTGTGAAATACTTCCACATACTTAAATTTAACAAAATTGGCTCCATTTCACAGGCCCAAATCCAAATATTGGTGTCTCAGATGTGCAACGCTTCTGTGTTGAGAAGGAAGCGTGTCTGTACGTACAACCTTTTTCTCTGGCACAGACTGAATTACTTTTTCCTAATCTGGAAGGCAGATGTGGAGGACAACAACCTTTTAACTGCCACAGCCACCACGGATTAACCAAGGGTTTCCTAGGATGGAAAGTGTTGCTCTGTGTGTTTTAGCAGCTTAGAGCTTTTGTATTATCTTACCGCACTGAATCTTGCCACTGACTGTTGGTGTCAGGGAGCTGTGTGAAAGGGCCTGCTCTGCACCTCCGCAGGGGAAAAACTCATCCCCAAACCCTGCATATTTCATGTCCTGCCGTCGGTGATGCAGACGGTCAAGATACAATAGTCCATGATATGGTATTGGGGAGTCCTGGTTCAGGACAGCAGTGAAGGGCGAAGGGAAGGGAGGATGGTACGTGCACACTGATGCTTACTGTAAAAGCTAGAGAGGGATGCTGTGAAAAGAGCACCGCATATTCACCCTCTTCAGTTTTTTGGTCCTCTAAGCATCCTGTTGGCTCCATTCAAAGACTGTTAATTTAAATGGATTCCTGATGTAATGTGGCTGTCCTGGGATTCCACTGTGATTCTTCCTTTTCCCCATTGCAGCACTGCTTGGAGGCAATGGAGGGATGGGTAGGCTCCGTATCTGCAAAGCGCTCCTACATGCCCCCGATTAAAAGCAACATGACAGTGGCAGCAGGGTTATCCCTGTGTTTGAATTCCTGGAGTCAGTCCACAAAATCACTTTTTGTAGGAACGGTGGGGAAGGAGGGCTGCGGTGGGCTGTGCTGCACCCCTGCCAGCAGGCCGCCACGTGGCTGGTGGCCGGGTGCTCGGGGAGCACCCACAGCCGGGGCTTCCCTACCTTCCCCGCCTGCGCTTCAGAGCTGCTGTTGTCCCAACACATTTCAGCATCGCTGCTGTAGCTTCCTGACAATTAGGCAGCTGGCAGATAGCTAGACGTTAACGCCTGAGATAAAACAGATGGAATATGTATCGCCTAGCGGAATTAGCGCCGGGCGTGTGCCGCGGTGCCGCTCTGGGAATTGAATTCGCAGGAGCTGTGAATAATGTCAGCGCTGAGGAATTGAAGGGGCATCCAAAGGTTAAACGTGTGGCAGCGTGTCAGAAGGAGAGGGGCTCGCTGGGTGCCTCCCTGCCAGCAGGAGGGGAGCGGTGGTTTCCAGGCCACCCTGGTTGGGTGCTGGGAGGAGAAGGTGAGCGGGCAGGAGCACGTGCGCAGGAACGGTGGATGCAGAAGTGCTAATTTGGCAGAAAACACTTTCAAATCCTTCCTGGCTTTTACAGACTGCAGTAAGAAATTATTAAATTTTCTCTGTGATCTGACTGTGTTTCTGTCAGGGTGACCCTAATTCCATTAGAGCAGCTCAGAGCTGATTCAGGATGGCTGTTTTACACTTTCTCCCTCAGCTTGCTTGTGAGTTGTTTTTTTTACGCACTCTGTGCTTCCCTGTCTGTCAGCTTTTGATTGTGCATGGGAAAAATGACTTTGCAGATCCCATTTAACGTTCAGTTCAATTGTCAGGTAAAAGATGTTCTTTTCCAGCTTTTGGAAATATGTCGTTTACTCTAATAAAATAAAAAACAACAAAAAAAATCTCCTTTCAAAACAAAATGCAGAAAAAACAGGAAAAAAATCAATACTGCCATCAGAAATCATCAGTAATGTGTTTCATTGTTGGCTTGTTTTTTTTTAAAATTAGGTTTTGTTTTTGAAATCCTGGGCACAGCTTCCATTAGCCAAAGGAGGAGACTGGGTGACCCATCCAAAGTCTTTTCTAACTGAAATATATCATGGTTTGTCTTGCACAGAATTTCAAAGGGCTTAAGGAAGAAAACCACTTCAAAAGTGACCTTGTAGAAGGAAAGAACTAAGGCAGTATTAGGTCAACTACCTGTGAAGTGATATGTGGTAAACAAACAATTTGCACCTTTTGATTTCTACTAGATTTGATATTCTACTAGAGCAAACTTGGTTTTTGTTTGAGGGGGTGGGGGAAGCTTGCAGCAGTGAGCTGGTGCTGGTGAAGACAGGTCTCTGGCTCTCGCCACCTCCGGTGGGCAACGACCTGAAGTCTGAAGTGTCTCAAGGCTGCCCTGCCCTTTGTAACAGATACTCACTTTATATCGGAAAGGTATGTATGTCATACAGATTTTTTTTTTTTTTTTTTCCCCACCAACCATGTTTCTGGATGCTAACTGGGTTCAGGAAGCATGTTTAAAAAAAGCCGGGGAGGAGGTGAGATGTTGATATGTTGACACTGGTGAAGGTTGAGAAACGGAGAAGTACTGATGCCCTTTCTAGACATGCGGCTCCAGGTGAGCTGTGTCTCGCCAGGGATTTTGCGCTGCACCTCAAGTGCCGTCCAGAGGTTTTGGACAGAAGAGCACTGGAGCGTTGGTTAACGGCGCTCGCTTCCCCTTGTGTCCCAGCTCTGCAGTTACTGTTTTGTGTTCCTGGGACCCAGGAGTAGCGTGGCAGGTTTTGGCTCCCTGGTTTGGCTCTACCTCCCCGATTCAGCTTTGCTTCCTGCCCTGAGTGATGCCTCAACGGCAGCTCAGCTCCAAACGCAGCTGCTCTGGGCCACCCTGTGGGACAGACTTGCTGTTGTGCCCCGGAAAACAGCCGCTTTGCGGAGCTGTGCAGACAGTCCCATCCCAAACACTGGACCTGAGGCTTCTCCACTGCTGCCTTACATCTATTTCTGCTTCCTGGTTTCTTTGTTTGCATGCCTGTCCCCAAACACTGCATGTAGTGATTATATGTAATTGGTACGATCCGATCCAGGTATTGCAGCACAGTAAATACTAATTTTCTACAATTCTACCTTGACGAGCTTGACAAATTCTATCAGTGAAAAGAACATGTAAAATATTGTTTAGGAAAACCCCTGTACCTGAGGCATTGGGGTTGCATCATTAAGGGACAGGTTGAAATATTAACCACAGTTATCATGCAGCTTTATTTTTCGTGTCCTTACTCATTATATATATATCTGTATGTACAAATAGATTCCACACTTTTCCTTAAAATACCTAAATGCTGCCTGCTTATAACTGAGTGTTGCAGATATCAAGGTATCAAGGAATACTGTGAGAACAAACACTATGTTGAGAGTAGGTAACAGATCTCTTTCTGCATTTATAGCCATGCTTCTTTTAGGTCCAGCGCTTGCAGGAGTCATGTGAAGTTGTTTGAGTAGCTACCTACAACAGGTCACAGCACTGTAATTTGTCTTTTTTATTTATTGTTAAAGCCAACATCACTCATCAATGAACATCAGCTGCTAGGTCAAAGGTCCACCTAGCCCCACATCCCTTAGCCAGCAATGGCCAGTACAAAGACCTGTGGAGGATGTAAGAACAGCATAAATATGTAGTGATACTTTCTTGTGTTGTCTTTTAGCCTTCAGGGGGTGGTGGCTCCTGAGCCCAGAGAAGTGGTGTAGTAACTTCAGACTAGCTCACTCTGGGTTTTGCTCTTGGGCAGCTCTGAGCAGGTTGTCACTCCCCAGGGATGTCCTGGGGCCAGTGGTTTGCATGAAGACCACGGCGTAGGTTCTGACTTTTGCCTCTACGGCATGGCTCCTTGTTTAACCCGCTTACTGCTGCGCTGCAGGCTAAGAAGTCTCACTTGCCGTTCACATCATTCGGACTCAGCTGCACGGCCAGAATTAGTCCCTTGCCTTCACAAAGGAGTTCCTACGTTTAGGTGTCCATATAATTATCCGGCACAGTGGCAGATGTTGTGGGGCTGATAGATTTTATATGCCTTTTTTTGAGAGAGATTGTGCTTATTCGCTTGTTGATACAGGAAAAACAGTAAAACTGCCTGCTTAAAATTTTATCTTCGGTGTAGATTCATAGGTTTTAAGGCCAGAAATCAGATCAGTGTAGTCTTCTACTCTGACCTCCATAGCACAGGCTGTATAATTTCAGCTAGTAATTTCTGCATCTACTTTTAACAGCTGTGGATGAACTAGCACATAGCTTTTTAGCAGGCTATCAAATCACGATTTGAAGACTAAATGGTAGAGAATTTACCCATCTCCTATGTGATCTGTAAAAATGGCAAGTAATCATTACTTCTACAGATCTGTATTTATTTCAAGCTTCATTTATGTGGTTTTGGGGTTCAGACGCTGGATGTTGTAACCTGTGTCAGCTAGGCTGGAGACTCCTGTATTTATTGCAATGTCCCCGAGAAGCAAGTTAGAGTGTAGGAGTTAGACAAGCTGAAAATTTGTCCTTTCTGTTGGAGAAAAATGGATTTTTCTGATTGGAGATAATTTTTATAGTTCTTCAGTAATCTTCCAGACTTTTCAGTATGTGTTTTAAAGTCAAGGGACCAAGACCAAGAAGAGAAGTGGCCACATCTTGCCACAGTACCATGGCACTTCAGCCCTTTTGCTCATAGCGCTGAGCTGGGAATACGGTTCTCCACAATGACCTTTGAAGCCTTTCCTGGGCCTCTGATTCCCAGGATGCAAACTTCTATTTCATTAGTGTGGCTTGGGGTTTTGCTCATGCATATCTGCCCTTAAGTACACTAAAATGTATTTTGCTGGATCCCAACTCATCCAGTCATCTGAGTAATTCTGTAAAGGTAATCTTCCCTTGCTGTTATGAGCTGTCTACCAATCTTGGTAAAGCTTACCTTTTACCTTCCAAATCTAGTTGCAAGTTAGTTGCATTTATTCCTAGATGTTAATCAGTTGTGACTATTCGCAGAGGCTGCTGTGAGTATTTTAAGGAGATATCTAAAATATCCTATAGTAGTGATGGTAACATTCTTTGCAGATAGAAAAGAGCGCCAGGAAACTGATAAAATAATATTGTGTGTCGTACTGCCACTTGCTTCTAGTAGTACTGACGTCAGATGGGGGAAAAGTATGAGGTCTGCTGGAGCTTTCAGTGGTTTAGCTGAGCAGTTGTAAAAAGTTGTAATAGGGATGCTTTTTTTGTTTCTTTGATTATCTGTTCGTTATAGTGGTGCTTCAGAATGATACTGTAATACAAGATGATCAAGCTCATTTTTGTGAACAGCCAACAGTATGAAATTTGGTTGCTCAAAATGTTAGTCAATCTTTTTTGATGGTGAACATGCTTGGTTTTAAAAAGAAAAAAAAAAACATATGTTCATAGATGCTTTTTCTCTGCTAAAATACTTATCTTTATGTATCAGTAGCTGAAAAGCAGTGGTGTACTTTTAACTGAATGCTGTATTTAGCCCCTTGTGGGAATCAGTGCTTTGTCTATGCCAAAGACAAATTTCATTTATTTTGTTGGTGTGAAAACACCATAGGGTGCCTACTGAAAGTTTTAAGTCATGGAAATGTCTTTTGCCTTGCACACTTTACTGAGATACGATTACTGAATTAAACCAAAGCACATTTTATAGTGGACAATGGCTTTACATTTGTATAGGAGTTGTAGCCTGCATGCTAGACCTTGAATGTCAGTTATGTTTGGGCTTTCTCTGATGCATCATAACATTAAGCCTTCACAATAACAGGTACTCACATGATATTAAAAAGAAATAATTACAGAATATATTCCATTTCATGTAGTACAGGCTGGACCGAACTTGCAGGTCTGCTGTGCTTTTCAGATGGCCTTTCACTGCATGTATTACTCATTATTTCAAAATTTTTTTTTTCAGTAGTTAGCAATATGACTTCCAGGAATATATTTTGTAAAATGGGATTGAGAATAAGTAGATAGTACCTTGTCAAAACCTAAAGCAAATGGACATGCCACCATTTTCCAACAGCATTTCATGGTACCAAGGATGACCATCCCAAGTTGGTAGTCTGGATAAAGTTGGCATGTCAAGAGGAGGTTTGGACTTGGTTTGTCTCTGCTACATTTGGTTATTCTACTTGAGCTGATACTGGGTTCTCTGGAAGTAGCCATGGTCTCATAGAAAGGACCGAATCAGTCCATGGTTGGCACTGGTTAATACTGCAAATTTAAAAGGAGGATTGCACTGAGGGAATTTTTCTTGCTTGATTTTGTTGCTTTTCTTGGTGGTTTTTTTTTTATTATTATTTTTATTATAAACTCTGTCTACATGTGATGACTTTGTTGATTCATCTCAAAGGTGAGTGATAAAAGCCCTTGCAAGTTAATTGGCGCGCGGGGAGGAGAAGACAATGACTCTTGAGCCTCGGTACTTAGATGTCGGAATGCAGAACATCTAAATGTTTTGGATTTATTTTTAGCCAAATTCAACTGTTAGTGCAACTGTAGTTGTGTTACTTCTGTTAACAGTTGTTTTGAAAAGGGTGTTTTAAAGAGGCCGGGAAATATTCAGCAGCTTTACTGATGTAGGTCTTTTGCCCCTGAAAAACTCCATTTGTAGTAACCACTTTGATCTTGGCATTAGGACAACTGTGCCTGGCAGGTAGGATGATTCATTTTCACCCGCTTGTCGAACCCAGTTGGTGGCTTGTTCAGGTGGGAGACATGAGCATGTGGCCAAGCTCTCGTTTTCATTGTGGGGCTGTCTGTAAGGCAGAGATGGTGCTTCCTTGGTTTTCAAGACTTGAAACTGAAGTTCCCTCTTGAGGTTTATGTGAGAGGTGCCATGTATTGATTTCATAAGGGATTTCAATCTTTGTATTTGAAAAGAAAACACATCTTGGAAGTGAGAAGGCTATAGGTATATTGTACTTACACAGTGATTAATTTACAAGAGGAAAGATTCATTGGAAGAACTGGATGATGAGTGGTGAAAATCTGGTGAAATGCCAAAAATGGTTAAAATACTGATATGATGAAGATAACTATGTCTTTCAGTCCTATTTAGCATCAAACAGAAGCTGTCAGTAGTTCAGGATGCAGCCTTAGAGAAGTGGACTTACCTTGTGCATTCACCACGTTTGATTTATAGGGCATTTAGTACATAGTGGGATATGCTAGCAGGGGGAATCAGTAATATTTGAAGAGGAAAATAGAGAAAATACTTTCATATTAAAGGACTGGGATGGTTTGTCCTGGCACAGTGTTCTCATTCTTGGCATGCTGACTGCAAAGAGTCTAGTGTGGTTCTCAGGAGGATGATGAGGGTAGTCCAAGAGCTGGAAAGGCTCCCTTTGCTCCTGTTTGGTGTAACAGGTAATGGTCCTGGCTGTTGACTTGTCATTTATACATGCTGTATATAGACTGCCAATGTACTTTTTTCTATGCTCCATTACGCACAGTTTATCAGGGGTTACACAAAGTTCTTCAGTTATAACCTGTTGTTTTCAGCTTTTTATGAGTTTGTTTCATGGCTGAAATGTGCCCTGCTTGGTCTTCAGCCAAAGTTGAAGTCAGGAGGGCTGTATTTTATGATTTGGACATTTGTTTTTTGGATTTTTCTGCAAAAATTGTCTTTGGATGCTCTTAAAAACAGAGAGAGTGGAAAAATACTTTTGTACCCTGTAAAACAAACTGTGGTGTTATTCATAGGTCTCAAGTCTAAAACATCTGTGAAAACATTTGCTATTACTACAGATGCGCTTCAACAGTCAAGAGAAAATGGAACTTGGTTTGTGGAAGGGAGTGACCCATGGAAAAATAAGCTGCTGAGTAATACAAAGGGGATTTCATGCTAAATCATTAAGTGCATGTGAGTAAAGGATGCTGTCTGAGCTTGTGTGTAACTAAATTACCTGTATATTCATTCTGTGAACGTAGCCAGAGCTTTGGAAGACCCAGAGGTGCACAGCAGAGGCAGCCCTCCAGATCCTACAGTGCATAGCCTGTAACGTCGGCAGAGAGAATTAATTCACATCGACACCGTGGAGTTTGTGTTCCAGTGCATTTGTCTGTTTCTTGAGGCAATTGTGCAAACAGAGAGTTTTCTTTGTTGAAGTTGCTCTGTGGTTATACTGTAGGCCACAAGGGTTTGGACTTGTCTGTCTTGACGATGCCTGTTGAACCTTGATTCTGCCATAGTAAATGCCTGAAACATATTCAACTGCCTAAGTTTTGTTGTTTTTTTTTTCCTCAAATGCTAAGATATGCCTCTCTTGCTATGGCTGCAGAATTGTGTGCCTTTATTCTAGGAGCAGAGTATGATTTTGGGTTTTTTTACACGTCAAGGTAGAATCCCTGGGAATATGTATTGTTCAGTCAGCATCCATGCCCTACTCAACATCTTTTCAATTAGACATGCAACCTTCTGTTGCAGATAAAGCATTTTTTTCTGAGGCAAATTTAGCTAAAATTTCTGACATTGTCTTTAATCTGTAGTATGTTGTGTGACAGCAGTTTCCTGTGTAATTTTGAGGAATTTAAGAAACTCCAGTTAACATATAAAGAGTAATGTGCAGTAAACCACATGGTGTTGTCCACGTCTATGTCAAATTGCAGAAGAGACTATGAATTATTTTGTGTTACAATCATGGCTGGACTGCGTTAAACTCAAGGTCCATTTATCGCAGAATAGCCCCAACATAAGCTTCCAGTGATGGCCAGCAAATGCTACATGTTTCAGGGAGGTGCAAAAAGAAAGATCCCATAATCTTGCCTTTTCTCTTCCCACCCAAATTAGTTCCCATTTCCTACGTAAAAGTAGAAACTGTTGCAAGAAGCTGGACTTTTATTATTGCTTCTGTAAAGCGCTGTTAATTGCAACAGTTCTAAATATTATGTCCACATGGGCAAAAGAATAATGCCCAGCGTAGAGTTGTCGAGGTCAGATCAATCTAATTTCCTTTAATGACAGGATAACAGGCTTTGTGAATGGAGAAGCAGTAGATGTCATTTATCTTCAGTAAAGCTTTCAGTGCTCCCTCATGAGACTTTTTCTTGTGAAACATCTGCTCATAGGGTGGGTATTTGGCAGTTTGGTAGCATTCAGCATTTGCAGTAATGATCTCTCTGATAGAATAGAGAACATGCTTATTAAATTTGCAGGCAACAACAAGCTGGGAAGAGCTGCAAGCATGTTGGAGGACACCATTAGAATTCAAAATTATCTTTACAAATTGGAGAAGCTGTCTGAGAGGATGCATGTCAGTAAGTAGAAATGTGGATAGATGTTTGAAAATGGGAGTAATCAGCTACATAAATACAGAATGAGAGACAACTGCCTAGACAGCTGGCATACAGAAAAGGTCTTGTGGTGCTAATGGATCAGAAACCATACAGGAGTCAATAATGCCATGCTGTTTTCAGAGGGACAGACATCACAGTGAAATGCAGAAATGAGGAGTACCATCCTGAAGACACATTAGATAGTCTTTCTACTCTGCTCACAATCATAAGGCCTCCAATGAAACAACATCTCATCTTGAGCATCCCACTGCCAGAATGGAAGGACTAATTGAGAAGTCAGTCCTCCCCATCCAGTGCTAGGAGAGGAAATAATGTGCTTAAACTGCAGCTGGGATGTTCAGGTCAGGCACTAAACAACACTTGCTGACATGAAGGATTGTTGAGCACTGAATTGAGTTTCCGGAGGAATTTCTGGAATCTCATATACAAACAGAAAGTGTTCCCTCATACAGGTTTTGAATTGCCAGTGTTACTTCTTAAATTGAATGTTTCTTTGTCTTTATTTATGAACCAGGAAGGTACAAGCTCCCAGTCTGTCTTCTCTAGGTCACCTGATACCCTGATATTTTTATCCTGTCCTTTTTCATCCTCCTCTCAAGTGACAATCACTCTCCTTCATCTGACTTTGTGTGAAAGTGTTTTCCAGGCCCTTAGTCCTCCTCGGTGCCATTCTCTGACTTTCTAGCTCTCCTCAAAAGGAGCTTATGGGGAGAATACAGAGGAGACGATGCCATTAACAAAATAAGACTTAAATACATCCTCTATCTGTAGCTTCTGCATGAACCCTCCTAGGTTTGCTATCTTTTTGCTTACATCTGTGCGCTGACTGAAGGTCCTTTGGCTGCCTGTTACGACGTGTGGTTCATCTTCTGAGGCCAGACGGTTAACTCAACTCTGCAAATTGTAACACGTAGTTCTGGGTTTGGGTTTTTTTTTCTCCGTACGTGTTATGTACTTACCTGTAGGTAGTTGTCTGCCCCGAGACTTTGCCATACTATACATATGTACAGTGTCTAAGCTCTCAACGGTTGCAGGAGCTTTGCTGGCCAGGCAGCTGCTGCAGCACGGCCGGGAGTTTTGGTGCGTGTATGGTGGTTGTTGCTGTGATGCACAAAAGCCTGTCTCTGTCGTAGCACCGAATGTCTCTGCCGTTCTGCAGTGATCGTCAAATATTTCTAACGAAGTTGCCGTGGTTGTGCCAGACTGTACAACACGGCAGCAGAGTGGCTTGGAGGGTCTGCCTGTTGGGCCACTGGCTGGCTAGCGCAGTGCTGACCAGCAGCCCAGGGGATGCACCGAAACAGCTTCTGGCAGCTAAAAATGCTTTGGGGGACAATTGCAAAGGATGCTGTAGGTAGGTCTTGTAAGAGTACCTGACTAAAATCTGTCTTAATGCCTAGTTGTGTGTATGAAAGGGAAAATGTATCAAAAATGTGTGTTTGTGTAGAGTGCTTTTAATGTCAATGGTAGTGAAAAGGAAAATGTGTAAGGCTTTTTTCCTCCTCTTATAAATAACTATGCATCAACCCATGGACTTCTGTCTGGTGAGTGGAGTCCCAAAACTGTATGAGATGGGAGTGTCTCATGCTTCATGTTAAAAGATTATAGTTAATTCATTGTGTATTTTTTTTAATAAGAAAAAGCTATTTGCCCACCTAAGCTTTTCCTTTCCTGGGTTTCATATAAGAGCCGTGTACTTCTTGGAAATCTTTCTCAAAAACAGACCAGAGGAAATTTGTCTTTTTAATGAATTGATTTAAATCAAGATGCAGGCCATTACATGAGTTCCTGAATTCTGGAAACTCTAGCCATTATGTTGAGGTGCTTTTTGCAGTCAGACTTTGGCTTCAAACTGCAATTATTTTTCACCAGACCAAGAATGAAGTCTGTTGCCTGTTATGAATAATAGAGTATGGCAATATCACAGCTATATATGCAAACTCTGCAGACTGGCAGCACAGCTGCTAAGCCTTACGTTTTTAAAATATGTGCAATCTTTTGTCAACAGAATTAAACCCAGGAACATTACATGGTTTGTTTCTGCATGAGGGTGTTTTGTAGGGAA
>NW_010513782.1:56265-61755 GCF_000687285.1 Phaethon lepturus
TTTTGACCTTTAAAAAAAGTTTTCTGAGGCTTTGCACTTTCTAGTGAATTGGGGAGATTCTCAAATTAAGACATGTGGAATCCTAATGGCCATCCTGACATTTCCTAGGCCTGGCTGGATAGCTGGGCTTGATTGGTTTTCTAATGTGCCTGCTCTGCCAAGCTGGAGAGGCTCGCACGCTCTGCAGGTGAGCTTTCTTCAAAGCGATTGCACTGTAAACTTCCTTCCAATTAAAAGGTGATGCTGTTCTGGTAATGGAAAGTTGTTTTATTGTTCCTCTCCCCTATGCGTGCGTGTGAAAGTGTTCTAGGAAAGTGTTATCGCTGTCGTTTTTGTAGTTCATTCTTATCTTGCATCAGTCTTCATACACAAAATACATATACCCTTGGCAGCCCATCATTTTGGTCCTGAGAAGGGAATGATGCATGCTCAGGCCATCTGCTTCTACTCTCCTCCTCCCGCCTATGGAGCAGGGAAATCAGAGGGAACAACCCAGGAACATGAGAAAGTAAGGAATGAGTAAATGTGAAGAATATAGTACATCTAGGTCTTCTATCTCTCACCAGGAAAATGCTAGAACTGGCTTTGGAGTCCTGCTGCTTAAGAGAAGATGCAGACAAGCGCTCTTGAAATGTCCCAGCAGCTCCTCGGGTGTTTCTGTGCTCCGTTTCTCTCACCTGCAAAAAGAAACGCCAACATTAGCAGATCACTGATTGTGTCTGTGCTGGCAGAGGGTCCCAGAACTGATTTATAGCACTTGTTCAGCTTTCAGCGAGCAGCAAATGCGTTGCTTAATTATTCATGGCAGATGTATTATTGCAGGAAATTAAGACATCAAGGAAACAAGTAAAAACTATTACTGAATAGAGCTATAAACAAAGTAAGGTGGAAGGAGATGCAGGGGGACAGCACCGAGACATTAAAAATACCTTGTGCTCAGGAACATTTTGTGCCTTCCAAAAATAATTGGTTAAATTCCCAAATCTTCAAGTGATCATTCATAGTACGTAATTAAATATTCTAATTAACTAACAAGTTTGGTTTAATTTGTTACATTTGTCATCTAAATTATCACATTTGTGAATGTGTAAAACCTTCCTATGGCTGCTTTTAGCATATCTACTTAAGTAAAGACACAGTTTTCTTCACGTCTTCAACTTTCCTCAAAAGGTTTGGCATTTAACTTGCGCAGGTATGTTAAGGCAACCTTTGGCTTTCTGTACCAAAGAAACTGGTTTTGGGTCCCTGGGCTACTGTTCTGCCTGGAGCAATGGTGTGGGATGCTGCCGCAGAGAGCGGGACCTGAGACTCCGTGCTGCTGACAGAAGATTTCCATCGTCTGAAACCATGCTGCAGACAGCTGTCCGTGTGCCCAGCTCTTACAGATGGTACTGCAGCTTGATTCAAAGATTTATTAATGTGTGTTGGTCACTTCTGCCATGCTCTTGTCCTCTAATCTGCACCTAATACCCCATACTCATACAGAGGCCAGAGCTGTTGGCTTTGAGGAGCACCAGTACCTTCTTGCTCATCAGGTGGCACTGGGAGCTGTCTGGTCTTTGACCACTCTCCTTCATGCGTGGATGGACTTTCTCATTTACAGTTGCTCCAAGTTCCCGTTAGCTTCAAACCTTGCAGATTTCATTACAATTTTTCACATATGTAGTCAGTAACTGCCCAAAACTTATTGAGAAGGAAGTGGTTTAAAGAAAACCCTTTCAACTTCTCTTTTTAGAGTAGAATTATTAGCTTTATTAAAAAAATTGTAGAGAGCATCTATAAGTTTGTGCATAACCTCAGGCTTCCAAGACTTTCTATTTCATTACTGTTCATAAGCTCATTATTTTGGTACATCTGTAGTAATTTTGTAGTCCTTTACTTTATAACTTCAATTATGTTGTTTGAAAAGTAATAATATTACAAGTCCTGGTATGGAGGACTTGGAGCAATTTTAAGGCAAGCAAATGGATGATTCAGCACTCTATCAGAGAATAGAAGATACAGAGGGTGTGTTTACAGACAAGGTTACTCTTAGAAATGTCTTTTCTGTGGTGCAGGTATACAAAATGGCGAAAATTCAGAAGTTGTCATTATTCATAGTCTTTCAAATTTAGTGACAAAATAGCCACGTGTAGTTCTGTTCCTATGATGGGAGACATTGGACTTTATATGCAAATGTAGACTCTTAGGTGTGCGAATATAGGAGATGAAAAGAAAATATTCTTTAACTTGTGCTATGAGGTTAGTTTTCCTGGTTCTTGAAAGCATGGTATATGCGCAGCACATATATGAATATAATGTATGATAGGAATTGGGCAAAAAAGAGATCTTGCAAGAATCTGACACAAAGTCGTAAACATTGAGGGACATGTTCCTAATTGGCTTTTGTGAAAGCTTGCTGTTCTGTGCGTGTGCATCTCAGGATTGCCCAAGCAGAGCTTTGCTTGCAGACCTAATCAATTGGTTCTCGAGCCGTTTAGCTTTTTTAATTACTCTTGTCAAAGTGAAAATTATGTGAAAGGACTTGACTGTGCAATTAGCGGCTGAACATTTTCTGAGCAATAGTGGGAAGACAATACCAAGTCCCAGAATAGCAGTAGATACAACCACAGGAACAAATCCGCTCCAGTGAAGAAAGAGATATTCTAGTAACTAATCTGAATGAAAGATAATTTATTTTTTAAGTATGCATATATTCACAGATGTGAGCAGAAAAGGCTGTTTGTGTTAGAAATGCCTGTCCCCACCCGAATGCTGGGTTAGCTGTCACTTGCTGATTTCCCTCTGATTTGAGAGCCTGCTCTTCACAAGCAGAGGCTGCTGCTCTGCCCGCAGTCAGGGCTCAGCGTGTTGTAAGAGACGCCAAGCATTTAACCTCTGTGCTGCCGGGGATGGCACGCGTGTGGCTAAGTTTTAGGAAAAACAGGTTCATCTTTCCTGTGCTGCAACCATGGGAGAGCACATGGTGGGTTTCTTCTGTGGGCTGTGAGTGCCTGGTTAGTGTTCATTCAATGATCTATAGATCATCTGCTCAGACAAATTGTATCTCTCAACAGCTTCACACTAAACTAATCTAGGCATTTAAAAAATAAATAAATGAGGCAGTGTCTATAAAGAGCTCCCATCTAGTGAAGTGGAGCAGTTGGAGCCTGATTAATGAATCCCACTTACCAGCCTGCGTGTGTGTTCACCGCTCCCCTCCGCCGAGCTCCGTCATCCCGGACGGCCCCTGTGGAACCACGCAGTGCCCCGCCAGCGCCTCCGGCCAGGACCGCAGGCCGCAGCGGTGGGGACGGGGCTTTCCCCTCTGCCGTCGGTGCCTGGCAGCAGCTGTGGTGCAGAAGACGAACCTCGTGTGGGATGTCCGTACGGCTGGTGGTGCACCTCGGGGCCGAGCTGCAGGAGCTGCGCCGTCCTTCCCCGGCTCTGCTGTGCCCAGGACCAAAGTATGCCGGCGGTGCCTGTCTTGGGGAAACTTGTGATCTGATCCGTTCGGTGCTGGTGCCCTTCAGAGGTGTAATGCAGTGGTTTTCATCAAGTTAAAACAGTGTTTTTACAAATGCAGTGAAAGATAGTTTGGATGTACTCACTGTGTTAAATTGCTGAGCTGATGGAAGGGACCGGTGCCGGCTGTGTGCCGACGGACCGAGCTAACGCTCTTTTCTGAGAACAGCGTGGTGAGGGCGGCTGAACAAATCCTGGTGCTTGTCCTCCTGTGTTTGGAAATGCTTAGTAGATTCGAAGGCTCAGAATTTTAATGCAGCTCTTTTCTGTATTGATAGAGGTCTTTGAAGTCACTTGAACATTTTACTGAGCATACATGCCAGGTTTTAAGTTATTTGTAGCAGGGTGCTTGATAATTTCTGATCTTCATTAGGGTGTCTACCGGAAGGTCAGTCTGCATGCATACACACATGCCTAAAATAATTTATTCTGCTGCCTTTTAGCACCCGCTGCACTTGGACGTGTTACTAGAAAAGGAAATTGCTTCTTTTGGATAGTGAATAACAAATAAAATTTCTGCCAAGACACAACGTTTTTACAAGGACTCAAGTTCCAGGACCATACATGAGTAGGACTTCTTTTCCTATGAGATGAAGAGGCCAGATCCAGGAGTGCGGAGACATCCGTTCCTTGTGGAGAGGTTTGAAAGCAGGTGAAAGGGCTCAGAAACCAGAGGAATACTTTCGTTGGGTCTGAAATAGTCAGCAAATCGACTTCTGGTTTTGGATTATAGCTAGAGGCAGCAAGATGATATGAGTATAGAAAGTTACTTTTAATGATGTCGAATATGCAGCCTGGGTATGTCTGTAAGCCGGCTATGGTGGAAATCAAGGAAACCAACGCATTTCAAGCTTACTTGTGTTTTTTCAGCAATTTGAGAACTCAAAAGTATGCAATAGCAGCTCCTTTTTGTGTATAATATCCATTTTATTCAGTGCATGAGACAGAAGGGCTTTGGGAACGAATGGTCTGTGTATGGGGAAGGACACTGGTGTGCATTGCCGGTTTTTCTTGCTGGAGAAGCTGGAAGGAGTTGGTGAATGGCACATGGGACTCTGGGAGAGGAAAGTCTCATGGTTAAAGCAGTTTTTGGTGTCCCAGAGGTTTGAATTCCAGCAGCCATGGAGATGCCCCTAGTTGTGAAAAGGGAGCAAATCTATAGAGGGAGTAAATTTTACAGTAAGGTGATAAAATGTAACCTAAATGCCGACAATGGTGCCGCTCCAGTTACACCATGAAAGCATTTACGAAATGGACAAAACCACATAACTTTTCAGATTACAAAAAGTTACAAAACGTCTGCGGTGTGAAAGTTAATGCTGAGGCGGGTATTGCACATCCCGCAGAAGAGCACTGAAGAGCTGCTTTCTGTTCTGAGACTTGATAAAAAAACATGTCGAGATTGAGATGGGGCTGCGAGCATCAAGTTTTTAAGCTGCAAAAAGGGTGAATAGGAGGGAAAAGGTGCATCTGCCTGGGGAAATTCAAATACCTTTTCTCAACATGTTTGCAGGTGGATCACCTTACAGGTATGCGAGAAATGTTTGCTTTTTTGAGCTCCAAGAAGTGCTTGAGACATGCCGATCTCCTGTACCTCCCTCCTCCCCCTTTGCTTCTTGTGATTTAACATTTTTTAAGTTATTTGGGGAGTTATACTTTGTCCCTGCAATCATTTTTAAATTATAAATGATTTTTATAAGCAAGTCCTCTTGACTGTGGATTGGCAATCTCCGTAAGTTATCTGGTGGGATACTTAATTTGAAGTTTCTTCATTGCTTATGACAAGATACTTCTGCTGCTGTCACTGGTGATGATTCATAGCTCAAGCGAAGCGCTTAGCACTTCAGAAAACATGTAATGCAGGCAGTCCTACTCATAAAGTCTTTCCATCCTTAAAAAAAAAAGAAGAAAAAGGTCCCGTGAGAGCTGTGGTGGACTCTGCTGAAATGGGACGTGAGGCTTGTCTGCAGGATGGGCTCTGAAATG
>NW_010513783.1:0-7676 GCF_000687285.1 Phaethon lepturus
CGCCCTCAGCGCCGGCACTGGGGCAGCCCGGGCTGCCTCTCTCCGCCCGATTACTTCTTCTTTCTCCACATATTAGTTTTCCTTACTTTACAATAAAGCCCTTCTTTGCTGTCTCACCTCGTTACCTCTTTTTCTTACCCCCTTCTGGTATGCTTTAGGTGTAATCCGAAGTTACGGGCAACCCGCGGGCACGTCCCCAGCCCGGCCCGGCCCCCGGGCCATTTTCCATCCATAAGGACAGAAATGGTGCCTGTCCTTACTTGGGTCTTAATAGTTACAGAAACAGTCTCGTCTTTACCTTCTGCTACCAGCAGATTTTGGTCAAAGGCTATGGGAAGTCAGGATTTTTATTTTTCTAAAATAAAGCTACCTTCCTCCTTTAAACTGAACACAGAGCTCTTCGTTATCACTTTAATCAGCAGCAGCAAAATTTGCTGTGAACGCCCGGACTCCCTGAAAGAGATCACACTTTTTCTTTGCATAAATCGAAGTTACCTGCTTCTATTACATCCCCCACTTAAAATTAATGACAAGCCTTCATCCCGCCGAGCTTTCTCGGGGACACTTGTTTAGCCCAGACGAGAACTTTACACCTGAAGAGCCCAGAGTGTGGGAAGGCTCTCCGGCTGATACACAGTATTGAGAAGCGTCCTATCTTTCAAACGCATTTTGACTGCCTTTCCACCTCCCTAGTGCGTGGCAAACAGAAGTCGGAGAGCAGCGAAGAGATTTATCAGAGAGAGATCTGAGTGGCGATTACGTGTTCTGTCAATAATTAATTGAATTATGTTCTCGGCATAATGACACACAGTCCTCCAGCCGGGAGGGGAAAAGAAAGAAGGAAGCTGTGGTGTGGTCGGAGGGGGATCTCAGGACATGGTTGCAGTCATTAAAAATGTGATGTAACATTGTAATCTGGTGTATTCTGAGGCACAAATGGGGAAACACAAATGAAAGTAACTACTAA
Source organism: Phaethon lepturus (assembly GCF_000687285.1). Taxonomy (NCBI): domain Eukaryota; kingdom Metazoa; phylum Chordata; class Aves; order Phaethontiformes; family Phaethontidae; genus Phaethon; species Phaethon lepturus. Next base: position 968 of record NW_010513783.1, read on the forward strand.
AATATTAGTTGCTTTACAGCCGTGAGACAGCAAAAGCACTTGCTTTCATCCCTTCTTTTATCAGTTGTTGTCGTTACTACTTTCTGCTCGGGATTTAAAGGTGTTTTACAATGAACAGACCAGAGGTCTTACTCATTTGATCTACAAGCTCTATGTTGTAGGTTTTGCATTGTTCACCACATACTGACTAAATCTGGTATTTCTAATGTTTGAAATGAAAATGAAAATCAGTCCAGGAATCAAAATCTGTCCAGCAAAGCATCATATATCCAATACAGATCTAGAAATGACACATTCAAAGAATCTTGCAAGCAAATTCTTACTCTGACACTAATTTTTCTGTCCTTCTTCCAGTCATAAGGGAGATCATCATATCATTATTAATTTATTATTTACTAAGAGCTGTTAGAGTGCTCTTTTGGTACACAAATGCAAGAAAACAAAGGGCTTGATTCAGTTCTCACACAAGTTTTGCACTGGTGTAACTTCAATGACACGGGTGTAGTCACTTCAGAACCACCTGGGTGTAATTACGATCAAAATCTGGGCTTTTGCACTTCCTTGCTTTTCTAATGGTTCAAAGCCTCTATTTTTCTACAGCATGCTGCGGAAGACAGACAGCTGTTTGAATACAGAGCTCAAAAATCATTCTCAAGTTCCTCTTGACAGTGCTACAGTGTCCTAAATCCTGCCAGAACTCAGTCACATCAGCACGTTTCCTCACCATTCTGCACCCTCCCTACAGCCTGGGAGCTATAAACCCCATCGATATGTGTTCCCTTCCGCTTGTTAAGGCACATCCTCTCTGTGTCTTGAGCTTTAGATCAGGTAGCTTTTCACTTTAAACGCTTTTAAGCAACCAGATGCCAAAAGGAATTTGACACCTGTTTCCTTCTTTGCAAATTCCTCTTTTCAGACAAATTCTTGATGATGCCTCTTGAAAGGGAGTCCATTTATGACCTCTGCTTAATTGACTACTCCGTGTATTTCTCATCTTCTTGGCCTTCCACCTGCTTCTTCAGAGATTTTGGAAGTGGTTTACAGTGGTAAATGCACTAACAATCAACAGCCAAAAACATCCTAACTAGAACAGTAAGCACTATTCAATCCTTCCTGTGTGAAAATACGTTACTAGACCAAGTTAAAAATCCTTCAGCTAATACGTTTTGTATAAGTCTTCTCAGGGTATCATGCTTATGCTCACAAAAGGATCCCACTGTCTGGTCCATGGAGTTCCTGTGCCCATCAAACATAGAAGATCAGGGCTATCTGTTGTTTCCTCTCTCTTTTCCAAGTTAATAGCTCCTACTTGATTTTGGTCATGGAAGCATTTGCTTCCATTTCCTTGCAAGTAATAAATATCCTCCATCTCAAAGGCACCTTTAGGACACAGCCAGATGAGGTAAGGTAGTTCAACTTCCTACACATCACTCCCCCAGTGCCCAGAATTACCCTGACACAGAGGCAATGCCTGAATGTCTGACAAAGACAACATCTAAGAGCTGCAATTCTTGCTGGAGACATTCAAGGATGAGTTGGCACATGGCCCCTGGTAGAAGAGGATCCCATTATCCAGAGCAGTGGGCACCATAACTAACAATAAACAGATGTAAATTTTACTGAAACCCCTAGCAATGAGGGTAAGGACCACGGCAAAGCTTTCTATCTCTTCTGTCCATCATCTCCCTCTCACCTTCATAGGCTTACAAAGCAACTAGTGCTTGAGCAGTCTGCATTTGACTGGACTTTTACATCCATTCCAAGGCACCCCAGGTGGGATTTTTAAGGTCGTATTTCTATTTCCTTGGTGGGTCTTGCTTTTCTTGCCTGAAGAGTCAGTCAGGATGTACATTCCCTGCAGTAGCCAAAATTCAGTATGCTTATTTAATCACTCCAGGTTATCAGGTGCAACTCCTGAAATGATGTGCCACACTGTGGAGTTTAACTGAGGTCTCACAACACAGAACCTCACTTCAAATATCTTAAACTTGAAAAAAACGTGTGTTGTAGCATCTTTCAGAGCTTTCTCAGAGCTCATATAACTTCATAAGCATAATTATGCCAAAGATATAGTCAGTGCCAAAGACCTGATAGTGGAAATAATTTCTAAGAATAAAAATCATTACATAACCTAAGGATAAATTTTAAAGCATATGTTTATGAAAAATGGTATTTTATTCAGTGATAAATAAAATTTAAAGGTACATGTTATGACTTCTAAAAATTGTAATAAGGGAAGTGACCCTTATGAAAACTACGGGACTGTGCTGAAGAAATTTTGGAAGTTGCACAATTCAATGCAAGAAAAAAAAAATAGTTATTTGATCACTTACCACTTGTGATGAAGGACAATCAGGGAAGAATAGGGCACAAGGCTGCTGTCAACTGGATTTGCAGCACATGGACATAGAGAACGTATTGTGCTACTAACACTCAGACACATGTATACAATTGCAAACAGAGATCAAAATTAGTCCAAAGTGGTTTTGGAACATTGGAAAGGGAGAGGCAGGGACTTGTGCATTTTATAGAATTAAATATTTATTTCAAAAAGTGATAATTATACAAAAAAATAAGCAAATTATCAAGTTCATTTTTATTTCTTCTCACTCTAAGTGGAACGTATCCATTGCATGTATGTCAGTGAATAATGAACAGTTCTGGGGAAATGGAAAATATTAGATGGAACTCAAGTTGTCTTGTTTCCTCTATTTCATTTTATCTTTTTTTTCCTTTTAACTACATCTTGCCTTCTCTAGAACGCATACTATTGGAATGATTTTGCTGAGCTCTAGTTTTCTTGACATCCATGCAGATCTACAGATTTTTTTAGTTAGTGTTTAGCTGACTAATGTATCGCTGATACTAAATAATCTACCATGACATCAAACTAAGTCATTAGCTCTACCTGATTAGAGTGAAGGTGTGGCAAGAAAAGCAAGAAAAGAATTTGTAATACATGGAACCATTCCCCAGAACTGACCTGCAAGACCTCTCCTATTCTCGAGAGATGTCTTCACTTGATTCACTCAGCTGAAATAATTTCCAGAAATTATCTATACTGGGAGGAACAGCATGGAAGAAAAAAAGAGCAGATTGAGGAATAAATGTCATTGATACTGCTTTTCATTTTTTTACTGACCGAACTTTTAAAGTCTTCATCCGCATTCTCATGAACATAAAGACAGGTTTGGAGAAACTCAGTAGTGATTTACCAGTAGAATTGAAACATACTGGTATGTACTATAGAAATGCATGTGTTTCCTAAAGTTGGATAAGAAGGTATCCAGAAGGATACGTATTGGCACTTGCTGCAGACGCTGCTGGAAGCAGGAAAGATCTCCTTTGACTTTTACCACAGATTCTGTGTTACTATGATCCCGCTTTGGAATCTTTTGTTTGGTTAATAAATCTAATCCTTAGAAAAGGGACTTGACAAAAAGCAAAATCAGACTTATTTTATCTTCCCAGTTATTGAATATGCTCACTGACTCACATTTCCGGATCTGCCAGGCTCCTCTTGCTCAATGCAGTCAGACAGTGCTTCGTGGGCCAGAGGGTGGGGAAGAAGCCAGCGAGCCATATCGGGTCTCTAAGAGAGACGGCAACACTGTGTTACAAATGCATGGGATAAGACCCAAACTGTGGGACGACGAAAAGAAGGAGCCGGTTGTCTATTTCCCATGCACAGCACTAATAGTTGACAGATCTGCCCAACTAAGTATTGTCTGTGAAACCTGGTACTATTCTTAGTGCCAGGTGAGCAATCAGGGCATGCATTGCAATTCCCGTGTCATTCATTTTTAGACAATGGATGTGTCATCACTGTAAAATGGAATTTGGTTTTTTTTGGAAAAGAAATCAACACTTAAGCCATACTTTTGAGCAAGTCAGAAGACACCCAAGGGTATGATTGCCTTGTATGCTGCTCTTTTTAATAAGGCCAAGGAAAAGCATCACTGGATGGCATTATAGTCAACTACTGCTTTAATGCAGACAACCGAAGAAGGCTCCTTACTGATGGTTGTAAATTCATCATTAAGGATACCACTCAGAGTCATTTGGCATGACATTTTTTATGCACGGAACAGAAAAGTGCAATATTAGCGCCTGAGTGAATAAGTTGTACATCCATTAATGGGCATATCAGAAAATGTTTCCCAGCCTTGACATCCCCTACACAAACTGAGAAGATGCAGATTGTCTTGCTGTTGTTTACTCAAATTTTTGGTGCATTTTTTCACTCTGCCTAAGATCCTGTTTATTTGAGAAGCTACTATCATCATGCATTGTAGATTTTACTGCTGACTCTGAGATCATAACAGTCCGGCTGTGTTCACATATCATGAAATCTACAGGATGACAGGCAATATGAGAGCAAATTAGTTGCACTAATCCTATAAGGGAAAAACATTTCTCCGTTCACTGCTTTGGGAAATGAGGGAATTGCTAGATCATAAGCCCAGGAAAGCTGGATAAATTTTTGATCAAACGTTTTATCCACCCAAGTTGCCAGTTCAACCTAGCTAAAATCCATGTTGTCAGCCACCTGAAAATTGCAAAATCATTCCAACAAGAATTCATTAAAACATAAAAACATTAAAAGTAAAACCTAAAAAAATCTATGCTCACATTTTCATAATAGACCACCTTTTTCACTTGGGATGTTTTATTTCTAAGTATAACTAGACGTAATTTTCCAGAAATAATACATAAAACAAAAAATGAAAAGTTTCATTTTCTGTTTTGGCCAACTCAAAAATCTACATTTTTGTGTTATAGAAGTGAAATAAAATATACATTATTCAAATTCCCTGCTCTGTACTCTTTCTTCCTGTTCATGAATTGTTCATGAACTGGTTATGATCTGTTAATCTATTCTTTATCCACACACTTCATCGATCAAATTACGTGAACAAATTTCAGCCAAGAATATGTCAACTAATTGTTCGCTTAGGGTAGTTATTTAACTGTGATATATGACATCACTTATACGAATAGTGTCATATTTGCTCCCCTGCTGGATATATGATTTAATTTTTTTTTCAGAGAGGAAGTACCAAATATCAAGTCATGACATTTCTCAGATGTGAATTTTGAGATGAATAATCATAAAACTTTTAAAAGTTATACAAAGTTTCTGCAGCATTATCCACCTTTAAGCCATCAACGCATTTTCAGTGCTGTGAATCAACATATTTTATTTAACCATATGCACAAACTACAGATAGAATTTATAGGAGAGACTAGATAAGAAGAATGTTCTTTAAAAAAAAACCCCATAGATTTCAGTATTTAGGCTTCCAGTATAAACAATACCTTTTTCCTCTGTAAGTAATAGTGAGAATTCAATCATACCTCAGCTGCCAGATGGTTAGGACACTCACTTAAAAGAGGAGGTTCTGGTACAAGCCCAGACCATGTTCATGGATCTGAACTTGGAATTTCCATATCCCTGCCAATGTCATAGCCTGTGATACACACAAATAATTTCCTTGGAACTTCAGGGGTATAGGCAGTGATCAGCTCTTGTTGGGGACAATGGGAGAAAGACAGCTCACTTTCCTAGCAAAGGTACTTCTTTGGATATAAAACGGGTATGTTACAGTATCAAGCAAAAAAACAGGTGCATGCCATAACTGTGAGGCTACTATTTAATTCCAGATAATTGCCATTCTTCTTTATTATATTCTACCAGAAAGTCTATTCTGACTCGAGAAACCTTCCCAATGAAAATTTACTTTCAGCCAATACATTCTCTCATAAAATAGCTGAATTTACCAGAAATTTACTCCCCCCTCCAAAAAAAAGTATCATTCAAAAATTTCAGGCCAGGTCTAGACTTTTAGAGTCGTGCGTAACAGCTTTCATTGTCTGATTGGTCAACATGTTTACCTATCTTCCCCTGCAGTGCTTATGACCAAGCATTGTGTAGGCAGGCATGCTGGCCAATAAAATCTCAAAAAGCACTGAAACATTCCCATCAGTGTAAGCAACAGTTCTCGGTATAAATAATTGTCTTGTCATCTTTCCCCAGGCTCATTTTCTTTCCTTTCTTTCTCTCTTGCCTGCATTTCCTCAGAGATGTTCTTTCTCCGTCAACATAGCCTCATGTTACTTCTCCGCAGCTCTGCTGCCCTCCATTCTAAAACCTGGCATTACAGTGAAACTTCCAAGAATTCCATTCTCTGAAGCATTATGAGTCACACTGTAGTCTTCAGCAATATTTTTAAAACACCAATGTTTTTTTAATCACTCTTGAGACACACAGAAGAAAGTAAGGATATTATCTTGCTAACTTACAGTCGTGGTTGTTTTTTCTATTGCCACCCACACTCTCTCATCTTTCTCCAGATACTCTGCTCCAGTCTCTCAATAGTGCAGGCATATGGTATTCAAGCATGCCAGAGTCTGACTTCAAGTTTTAGTCATTTTTCTTCCTGTAAAAAGGAAGGAGGGACATTAAGCCTATGACCATTTGAGAGCTTTCTTTATGTAAGAATTTTATTAGTATTAATTAGTATATGATTTCTACTTTAACAAATTAAGTGTATGTTATACTGTAAAACTAAAAGAGAAACATCAGGTCTGAGCCATAATTCATCGTATCTGAATACCAGCAATGCCACGTGTCTGGTATGTCAGAGGCAGCACAGAACTCACTGGTGCAACTGTGAGCAGAGGGAGGGGAGGAATCCTGCTGGCTCTT